>NC_057812.1:313343706-313556339 GCF_018294505.1 Triticum aestivum
GTGGGGCCCATGTTGCGTACTTCTTCCTCCTATATATACCTACGTAGCCCCAAACTACCAGATACAGAGCCAAAACCCTAATTCCACCACCGTAACTTTCTGTATCCACGAGATCCCATCTTGGGGCCTTTTCCGGAGCTCCGCCGGAGGGGGCATCGATCATGAAGGGCTTCTACATCAACACCATAGCCCCTCCGATGAAGTGTGAGTAGTTTACTTCAGACCTTTGGGTCCATAGTTATTAGCTAGATGGCTTCTTCTCTCTTTTTGGATCTCAATACAAAGTTCTCCCCCTCTCTTGTGGAGATCTATTCGATGTAATCTTCTTTTGCGGTGTGTTTGTTGAGACCAATGAATTGTGGGTTTATGATCAAGTTTATCTATGAACAATATTTGAATCTTCTTTGAATTCTTTTATGTATGATTGGTTATCTTTGCAAGTCTCTTCGAATTATTAGTTTGGTTTGGCCTACTAGACTGATCTTTCTTGCAATGGGAGAAGTGCTTAGCTTTGGGTTCAATCTTGCGGTGTCCTTTCCCAGTGACAGTAAGGGCAGCAAGGCACGTATTGTATTGTTGCCATCGACAATAACAAGATTGGGTTTATATCATATTGCATGAGTTTATCCCTCTACATCATGTCATCTTGCTTAAAGCGTTACTCTGTTCTCTTGAACTTAATACTCTAGATGCATGCTGGACAGCGGTCGATGTGTGGAGTAATAGTAGTAGATGCAGGCAGGAGTCGGTCTACTTGTCTCGGACGTGATGCCTATATACATGATCATACCTAGATATTCTCATAACTATGCTCAATTCTGTTAATTGCTCAACAGTAATTTGTTTACCCACCGTAATACTTATGCTCTCGAGAGAAGCCTCTAGTGAAACCTATGGCCCCTGGTCTATTTTCCATCATATTAATCTTCTAATACTTAGTTATTTCCTTTGCCATTTATTTTACTTGCATCTTTATTTCTCTTTATCATAAAAATACCAAAAATATTATCTTATCATATCTATCAGATCTTACTCTCGTAGGTGACCGTGAAGGGATCGACAACCCCTTTATCGCGTTGGTTGCGAGGAGTTAATTGGTTTGTGTAGGTGCGAGGGACTCGTGCGTGGCCTCCTACTGGATTGATACCTTGGTTCTCAAAAACTGAGGAAAATACTTATGCTGCTCTGCTGCATCACCCTTTCCTCTTCAAGGGAAAACCAATGTAGTGCTCAAGAGGTAGCAAGGACGGCAATGCCTGTTGCCGGGATACAATGTTTATCTTAAGATAACGAGGACGCGTTCCTCGGTGTGGCCCTCGCCCACACGCAAACAAAACCCGGAAAACACCCTTCTTTTCATTCATACATTGTAAGTAAGTACAATTCATACGGAATGAGTACACGAGCGAGGGGATTACAAGGTCTAAATTCTACCAAGTGCCCGTAGGCTTACAAACTAAAAAAAGATAAGTGCCCCGTGATCCCCGTTCTTGTCCTTTTCCTCCCAAGTGCAGCAGGTGAAGGCAAAAGAGGGGCGATGGGGAATGCGCCGATGGAGAGCTTGACGAGGAAGGCCCTCGGCAGGGCATGTGGCCAAGGGAGGGGCGGCACGGCCAGTCGGAGTCGGCGTTCCCCCGCTCGACACCCTCGTCGTCGTTGTCTCTATCCTCCTCATCACTCCCGCTTGAGCAAGAGTCTTCGTCATCGGAGGAGCTCTCGATGCAGCACTTTAGGTGAGTTCCAAAGTCTACAAAGGCCTTGACAGAGAGCAGGCCGTTCTCCATTAATTTGAAATAGAGAACGAGCCCCACCGTGAGGCTGTGGATACGAGCAAAAGTCTTCCATCTGCGACAAAGGTACATGACGTGAAGGGCAGGAAAGTCGACGTCGACCCGCGTGCCACCGTTCCCGCAGCCCCTCATATGCAACCTCAGGGTCTGGGGGGGTCGAGCTCCATATCCCGAGTGAATGGAGCAGGGAGACAAAGGCGACGGCATGGTGGCCGATGCATCCTAATGAAGAACTCATGAGGCTGGTCCCCGATGTGGCCCTCCATTGGGGGAGGCATCGCTGGTGGAGGCAAGGCCGGTGCGCTGCCCCGTCCCCCTCTTCCCCGAGCGCCACGCCGACCTCGGCCTCGCCCCTCCCCCTTCCTCTCATGGATGGCTCCGCCACCGTGAGCTCTTGGGAAGGAGGGATGCGCTGTCAAGTAGAGACCCTCGCCGCCACCGTCGAAGGGCCAGCGCCCCCTCTCGCCATGGCAGATGAAAGAACGGAGCCGAGGTGGAAGGAGGGGGATGTTGAAAGATTGTGGGATTCCACCCCCTCCCCCTTCTTATAAAGGGGCAGGGTCGGGGCTCGACCGCCCCACTCAGCCAATCCGGCCATCAGGGGCACAGGGAATCGAGACCAACCCGCTGCTCCAATCAGCGACGGTCCGGTTTCCCGCCTCCCCCGCGCGTCCACCGCCTGCCACCTTGGGGGCATGGGGACACGTGGCGAGCAAGCAGAAATCAAGGGGACGGGTGAGGCGACCGTTCTCCACCCTGTGATCGTGGGGCGCGGGCGCCTTGAAGACCACGACCCGAGTCCACTGAGTAAATGAGCCGTGCCTCTGCGTTTTCCTCTTTTTATGGGCAAGCCGCGAGCCACCTCTTTACCAGGATGTGACGCATGCGTGCGGGAACCGCCCCACGCATGACCCCCACATCACGCATGACCCTCCACGTCGCGTGATCAACACGAGTCGTGGGGAAGCGCAACGAGCGAAGAAGTTACTGCAGTAAAAATCCGCCCCGCCTACCCGCGCGCCATTCTGGGCCTAGCCCAACAATGCATCGCGCTTATGTGTGGGCCAGGCCCGGGGGCTCCTGTCGGTGTACAAAAGTAGGGTCTCTCCTTTGCACCCCTTTACTTGTCCACGGGAAGTTAGCCGCACCTACGGCCGTACTAAGCAAGACAGAGGAGGGAAGCCGGAGCACAAGACAACCGAAGCAACACCAAGACTAGAGACACAAAGAGCAAGGGAGCGAACTGGACTCCCCCAGCAAGACCCTTGCCGGGGCAACTTGCCCAATGCCAGCAGAGCGCGCCACCCTTGAGCCAAGGGGTTCCAACGCCATCGACCACATCGGAACCAAGGCTCGGGAGGCGCCTCCATGGTGGCATGTAGATCTTTGTGGAGATCATAAATACACAAGATCAGATGAGAACTAGAACACGACGATCCTTGGCAAGATCCTTGCCAAGGAAATCCACGAGACCCCCGGCAAGATCCTTGCCGGAGACGACCACGGTGCCACGACAAGACCCTTGCTGGGCCTCCGGCAAGACCCTTGCCTAGGACATCTGTGGGGCCGCAGCCAGGCCCATGTCTGGCAAGACTCCACCACTGCTCCCATGCAGCTGCCAGCTCAACCAGCTAGGCAGGCATCTGCGTGGCAGCGTGCAGCCACCACACCGACTCAGCAAGCACCTGCGTGGTGACATGCAGATCTTTGTGAGGACTCCGCCACCATGCCAGCCCAGCAGCCAGCCAACGTGGCGGTACAACGCCTCATCAGCTCGGACGCGCGTCGGAGCTAGGCGAGGTGGCGATAGCTGGGACAAGCTTCCTTGTCGTCCCCGATAAAGCAAGAGGCGCACGTCGGCAGCGCATTAAATGTGTTTGTTCGACGGTGCCAGAGGATAGACTCTGCCACTATACTCCTTTCCACCTCATGTGTGCCACTGTGGCGACCCCTTTTTGGCTATAAAAGGAGGCCTGAGGCGTACTGGAGAGGGATTCGGATCTTGGGAACTAGACACACATCGTAGCTAGTTCAAGAACTCAAGAACACTTCAATATACATCAAAGCAGGACTAGGGTATTACACGTCTCCGCGGCCTGAACCTGGGTAAACGATCCTTGTGCTGACCGCCAGACCCGCTCTTTGCACAACCCTGCGCCCGCCAACCATAGAAGGGATCCCAGTGATTCCATAGGTGTCGTTTCCACCGACAGAGGTACGACAATAGAAGCAAGAACAATAATTTCATCTTTACTAGGCAATTCTTTATCATGGGGTTGTCTACGGAATTTAGCAAAGTTAAATTCATGAGACATATCCCCTAAACCAACAGAAACAATATCCTTTTTGCAGTCTATCTTAGCATTAACAGTATCCAAGAAGGGTCTACCAAATATAATGGGACAAAAGTTATCCTTTGGGGAACCAAGAACAAGAAAATCAGCAGGATATTTAACTTTCCCACACAAGACTTCGACATATCTAACAATCCCAACTGGTGAAATAGTGTCTCTATTGGCAAGCTTAATTGTAACATCTATCACTTCTATCTCAGCAGGTGCAATATCATGCATAATTTCTTTATATAAGGAATGAGGTATTGCACTTGCACTAGCACCCATATCACATAAGCCATGATAGCAATGATCTCCTATTTTAACAGAAATACAGGCATGCCTACAACAGGTCTATGTTTATTTTTAGTATCGGGTCTAGCAATTCTAGCAGCTTCATCACAGAAGTAAATAACATGCCCATCAATATTATTGGCCCAGAGATCCTTAACCATAGCAATACTAGATTCAACTTTAATTTGCTCAAAGGGTGTAGGTGTTCTAGTATTACTCTTACGAACCATAGTTGAAGCTTTAGCATGATCCTTTATTCTAGTAGGGAAAGGTGGTTTCTCAATATAAGCAGTAGGAACAACATGATCAACATTATAAGTGATAGCCTTTTCTTCAACTTTAATACGTGAAACTACTTTTACTTCAATGGGAGGATTATATTTAAACCACTTCTCCTTAGGGAGATCAACATGAGTAGCGAAGGATTCACAGAAAGAAGCTACTATCTCGGAGTTAAGTCCATATTTAGTGCTAAATTCACGAAAGGCATGGGTATCCATAAAAGACTTAACACAATCAAACTTGGATGTTATACCTGACTCCTTACCTTCGTCGAGATCCCAATCTCAAGAGTTGCGTTTAATTCTTTCCAATAAATCCCATTTGAATTGAATAGTCTTCATCATCAAAGATCCAGTACAAGAAGTATCGAGCATGGAGCGATTATTGAGAGAAAGACGAGCATAAAAATTTTGAATAATAATTTCTCTTGAGAGCTCATGATTGGGGCATGAATATAACATTGACTTAAGCCTCTCCCAAGCTTGAGCAATGCTTTCTCCTTCGCGAGGCAAACAATTATATATATAATTACGATCATGATGAACAAGATGCATAGGATAAAACTTCTGATGAAATTCCAATTTCAATCGGTTGTAGTTCCATGATCCCATATCATCACATAGAGTAAACCATGTCAATGCCTTTCCCTTCAAAGATAAAGGGAAGACCTTCTTCTTGATAACATCCTTGGGCATACCTGCAAGCTTAAATAATCCACAAACTTCATCCACATAGATTAGGTGCAAATCGGATGCAACGTTTCATCTCCTGTAAATGATTAGCTAGCAGTTTCTCTATCATACCTATTGGGGATATTACCACTGGGTGTAAACCGGCCTACTTGGGCCGGGTTAACTTCATAGTGGTATAAGCAGGTGAAGGCCCAAGGCCTATAGTCGGTTATGAATCTGTAGCTATAAAGCCGTCCTGATGTATAACTTGTATTGTAAGTTAGGAATAGAGAGATACCGACCGGGATACGAATATGAACCGGCTGGGACTCTATGGACCGACGGGCGTCACCCGTGTATATAAGGGGACGGCCCGGCGGCGGTTCAAGGGGGACAACCACAACTCGGGCCTAGGCGAAGCTTGTTTGCTCCCTAGCCATCGAGACCACATCAATTCCATCACAACTAGACGTAGGCTTTTACCTTCATCGAAGGGGCCGAACTAGTATAAACCCCACGTGTCTTTGTGTCCGCTTTAACCCCTTCAAGTAAACTCGTAGCGATGGCTCCACGACTAAGTCCTTTCGCTAGGACATCTGCCGTGACAAATCCACGACAGTTGGCGCCCACCGTGGGGCTATCGCACGATGGTTTGACGATCTTGGAGGGCAAGCTCAAAGGACTCGAAGCCTATGTTATGGGCCGGATGACCAAGAGTCGTCGGGGCAGGAGGCCTTGTGCGCCCGCCGGTTCAAGTTCTATCTGACCTGTTTGACGCACTGGCCGCGCTTATGGCAGAGGATGACCCGGCGGATCAAGATGCTCATAATGCAGAAATCGCGAAGGTGAGAGAGCAGATCGTGCAAGCCAAAGCGGATCTGGCAGCAGAAAAAGACCGGATGGCCGCAGAGCAGGCCACTTTGGACGCACAGGCCTATAAACTCATGCTTGGCCAGAATGCATCACAGGAGGTTTTAAAGCGAAAGCACAGATCACGCCTGCCGTTAGGGTTTGACCCCCGAAATCTCTTTCACACTCCGGGAGCTGGACCCAGTAATCCACCGCGGTACCAGGAGAGAAACCGGATTGAGGCGCCAGGGCCAGGAGCGACGGTCCAACCTCGCCTGATGGAGCCCCTTCACCAAAATATTGCGGTGCCTCCACCGGTCCAGACGCCCCCGGGTCATTATTCGAATCCTATGGACAACCTTGTTGCGGCCGCAGCACGGTTAGAGGCCATCCCAGTCGAAGGGGATTCTCCGCAAGCAGTAGAAACGCGCCGGGTTAAGGAGCTTCTCCGGACCGCGCTGATGCAGTAGGAGGCATACTCATACAGCCGTGATCGGATTCATTCTACGCCCCGTCTGAGCCGGAGTTACAGCAGGCGCATAGATGAACCGGCCATATCAAGCAATGCGCACGGCCGTGAAGCGGCCCGTGGTGATGACCCGGCAGGTGGTGTTGCCGATGCTCGGGATGCGGTGAACCGGGCCCGGGCACAAAGGGAGGCCGAGTTAGCAGCACAGGATAATGCGGGCCAACTTACACTGGTTCGTTCTGCCGCCTTTGCCGGACCAGGAATCACATCCGCTCTGGGAGTGCCTTGCTTGATCCCTGCTTTACGTAGTGTGCGCCTGCCTAAAGATTTCAAGGGCCCACGCAAGGTGCCAAATTATACCGCTGATTTACCCCCTGAAGCGTGGATAGAGAGTTATGAGATGGCCATGGAAATGCTGGATGTGGATGAGGCTGCATGTGCAAAATATTTCACCATGATGCTCGAGGGCACGGCTCGTACTTGGTTAAAGAGCCTACCGCCCAATTCTATCAGCTCTTGGGCCCAGTTGCGGAGCCGGTTTATACAGAATTTCAAGGATACATGTAAGCAGCCCAAGTCCATAGTAGACCTGGCGGCTTGTGTCCAGGAAGAAGGAGAATCAACGACCCATTAGGTGCGCCGCGTTTCAGAAATTTTGCACTCGTCTGACAGGATTAATGCTGACTCTGCGGTCTTAACTCTGGAAGGCAACTGCCGGTTTGAGCCTCTAAAATTGAAACTGGGACGCATGAAGCGACTCTGTAATGACATGGGAACCCTCATGGCTGCCTTAGTGAAGTATGCCGATTCGGACAGTACCAAGGATCCCGAGCTTAATGATAATGAAGCAGGGAAGGGAAAGAAGGATAGCAACTCCAAACAGCAGCAGAATAAACTAGCGGGTCATGGAAACGGAGGCAAGTGCAAGGCGGACGGCGCGTGGACTTTGTGGCCAACACTAACACACAGGACAGGGGGCAGCGACGCAGAGGTAAAGCGGCAAATCATAACGGGACTCCCAATCCTAATGCAAGCCGTTTGAACTATTTGTTGAATCAGCCTTGCCCAAAGCACGGGACGAAGGAGGCACCGGCTAGCCATCTTTGGAAAGATTGCTACATCATGCAGGAGTTCAAGAACTCTAATGCTTTCCGGTATGATCACGGATCAGGTGGCGGTTCAGGATCCGGTTTCAGCGGGCCGGATCACGATGGGGTTTCCGGTTCAGGACGTAATCAGGGCGGTCACAACTACCAGAATAATCAGAACAGCCAGCAGCAGCAGCAGCAGTCAGGCTATCAGAGCCAGCCAAAGCAGTTGAGCAATGGGCAATACCATGTCTTCACAACGGGCTTGGATAAGCGTGACCGAAAACTCCACCAACGAGCGGTGAATTCTGTTGAACCGGCCTTACCGTGTTACTTACGCTGGTCAGAGCAGCCCATCGTGTGGAGCAGAGAAGATCACCCGCCCCGGGTTGATAATCCGGGTCAGTTAGCATTAGTGGTGGACCCTCAGGTGGGGGGTTATAAATTCACCAAGGTACTCATGGATGGAGGAAGCAGTATTAACATACTATATTATGAGACATTCAGGCGCATGGGACTGACAGACAAGGATCTCAGACCGTCGAACACGGTATTCCATGGTGTTGTGCCAGGCAAATCTGCATATCCTGTTGGTAAAATAGCTCTAGATGTGGTTTTTGGAGACGAGCACGACTCCCGGTCAGAAAAATTGAGCTTCGAAGTGGTGAAGATCCAAAGCCCGTATCACGCCTTGTTTGGGCGACCGGCTTATGCCAAGTTCATGGCGCGGCCTTGTTATATCTACTTACAGCTCAAGATGTCGGGTTACAAGGGGACGATAACGGTTCACGGGAACCGTAGGATCGCTTTGGAATGTGAAGAGGGTGATGCGGCTTACGCAGAGTCGGTCTGTGCCACGGAAGAGTTGAAGTATTATAAGGACAATGTCGATCCGTCGGATATGACCCCTTTAAAGAAGCCAACTACAGAGCATGATTCGGATCTGAAGTTCAAATCGGCAGCTGAGACCAAGCTTGTTGACTTCGTGCCCGGCGATTCATCCAAGCAGTTCACTATCAGTGCCAACCTGGATCCCAAATAGGAAAGCACGCTCATCGAGTTCATCCGTGAGAATCGGGACATTTTTGCATGGAAGCCGTCTGACATGCCAGGTGTACCGAGGGAACTCGCTGAGCATACTCTTAATGTGGATCCTAAGTATAAACCGGTGAAACAGTTCCTCCGCCGGTTTAACGAAGAAAGACGCAAAGCCATTGGAGAGGAAGTGGCCAGGCTTTTAGCAGCTGGTTTTATTATTGAGGTGTTCCATCTAGAGTGGCTTGCTAATCCGGTGTTAGTTCTTAAGAAAAACGGCACTTGCGTATGTGTGTGGATTATACAGATCTTAACAAAGCCTGTCCGGCAGACCCTTTTGCTCTCCCCCGTATTGATCAGATCATTGATGCCACGGCGGGTTGCGAGCGTTTGAGTTTTTTGGATGCATACTCTGGATATCATCAGATCAAGATGGCGGTTAAGGACCAGGAGAAAACAGCATTCATTACTCCCTTTGGAGCCTTCTGCTATGTATCTATGCCCTTCGGGCTCAAGAGTGCCCAAGCCACCTATCAACGGTGTGTACAGAATTGCCTGCATGAGCAGATCGGCCGCAATGTGCACGCATATGTGGATGATATTGTAGTAAAATCAAGGCAGAAGGAGACACTGGTGGATGATTTGAAGGAGACCTTTGATAACTTGCGAGCTTACAGGATGACGCTTAATCCGGCCAAGTGTGTTTTTGGTGTTCCAGCAGGCAAGTTACTGGGTTTCTTGGTGTCTAACAGAGGAATTGAGGCTAATCCGGAGAAGATTACGGCTATTACATCTCTAGCTAAACCGGAGTGTATCAACGATGTTCAGCGTTTGGCGGGCCGAATCGCTGCGCTGAGCCGGTTTATCAGCCGCCTCGGGGAGAAGGCTATCCCTTTTTACCAAATGCTGAGGAAGACAGACAATTTCGTCTGGAGTCCAGCTGCTGACAAGGCATTTGAGGATCTGAAGCGGCAGTTAGCCAATCCATAGTTTCTGAAGGGGATTGTGGGCACCACGCCGGTTCAAAGTCTCTGGTTGCAAAGGCGTTTTGTCACGGGTTCTACTGGTTGACAGCACATGCTGACGCGGAGGATTTGGTTAAACGGTGTGATGGATGTCAGAAATTTTCAAGGCGTGCTCATGTGCCGGCTCAGGAATTGAGGATGATCCCCATAACATGGCCATTTGCGACTTGGGGGCTAGACATGGTTGGACCTTTTAAAAGATCCAAGGATAAGAAAACTCACCTTTTGGTGGCAGTTGATAAATTTACCAAGTGGGTTGAAGCGGAGCCTGTCAGCAAGTGTGATGCAGCAACAGCGGTACAGTTCATCAAGAAGGTGATTTTCTGGTTTGGTTTTCCACACAGTATCATTACTGATAATGGTACCAATTTATCCAAGGGTGCTATGAAGGAGTTCTGTGAACGTGAGCACATCCGACTTGATGTGTCGTCAGTAGCACACCCCCAGTCCAATGGACAGGCAGAACGAGCTAATCAGGAAATCTTGCGAGGCATCAAACCCCGGCTTTTGGTCCCATTGCAAAGAACACCAGGATGTTGGGTTGAAGAGCTGCCATCTGTATTATGGAGTATCAATACTACGCCAAACCGGTCCACAGGATACACGCCATTTTTCATGGTCTATGGAGCAGAGGCAGTTCTCCCTAGTGACATCCGGCACGATTCGCCTCGTGTGGCAGCTTATGTTGAGGCAGACAATGAGACAGCACGACAAGATGCTTTGGACCTATTGGACGAAGAGCGTGATATAGCGGCTGCCCGTTCGGCGATTTACCAGCAAGATCTTCGTCGCTATCACAGTCGCCGGGTTAGAACCAGAACTTTTCAAGAAGGAGATTTGGTGCTTCGATTCATCCAAGATCAAACGGATATGCACAAGTTATCCCCACCTTGGGAGGGACCTTTCGTAGTCAGCAAGAATCTGCACAACGGGTCGTATTATCTGATTGATATTCGAGAGCATCAAGACTCACGTACATCAGAAGAGGAGACCAACAGACCGTGGAATATAGCTCATCTTCGGCCTTACTATACTTGAGCCATTGGCTCTATCTATGTACATATCATGACAATGTATATATTATCTTTGATATATCAAACCGGAGCCTCAGCTGAAGCGGGGTCTTTGTCTTTCTCATCTTGCGAGGTTACACGGAGTGGTTCTGTCTAAAGCGGCCTCCGGTTTACCCCTTGACATTTGTTTTTATATCACTGGGGGCTTTGGTCGTGTCCGAACCAACGAACACCCTTTGATAGGCGACAGCCACCAGATCATTTGGGGACTTGGTCAAGTCTGAACCAGTAACGCCTCTTGGTCGGCCTAAGGCCACAAAATCACTTGGGAGCATGGTCGGGCCCGAGCCATTGCTACGCCTCTTGATTTGGCATATATGCCACGAGTCATTTGGGGACCTGGCTGACTTGAATCATTGTCACCCCTATTGGGGGCCTTGATCCTGTCCGACCATGGTAATGCCATCTGAACAGCTCAATATAGCGTATTTTTGCGAATGGGTTTTATCATTACTTTCGTTTCCATGTTGCTTTCATGGTTTGTTCGTTTTTTGCTTTTGTTGGATTTCTTTATGTCAACAAGAATATTTTTTCCGGTTCAGCCAATGATTTTTGATTCCCCTTCTAATCCGGAGGAGTCTACCCGGTTTACCTTTTCCCTGTTAACATCATGGAGTAACCAGGGGGCTCGTATTAAGTCAGTACGGTTTGTACGGGGGCTACTTTCCCCTTTTTGACGGTAATGGTTTATAAAACCACCGCTTTAGGCTTGGTTAAGCCAGCTTTATAGCCAAGCATGGCAGGTATTTATGTATCGTATATTTGTTATATTTCTGATACACATATCAAGATCATAATCCGGCTGACGGTATAACCTCTACCGAAGATCAAATTTTTCTGATTGCAGGAAATATGAATTAAAGTTTTTTCAAGCAAAAGCTTCAGTACTTATGCACGAAGGCATATCCCAGGCAGAAGTTTTAACTATCCTATTACAAGGCAGCATGGTGCCCAAACAAAATCATTGTTTTTGTAGAAGGATGTTGCAAATAGCACTTCAAACCGGCTTCCGGTTCAAGCCTGCTCCTCGTCCTCCGCCGCTTCAGATTCCTCGTCTCTACCCATTGGCTGGAAATCAACAGTGGTCCAGTCAATTCCCATTAAAGCTTGGAAAACAGCTTCTTCATGGATCAGGGAAGACGGTTCAATATCAGGGGCGTAAGTGTGCTTACGGATTGGAGGAATCAGATTCTCCGCTTCAACAGTTGGGGCAGGCACTCGCTTGTTTTGATTATTATATTGCGCTTGATAATGCGTCAAATCTGCCTCTTCAGCTAACTGGCAAGCCAGAGGGCGTATTGCACGGTTTATGGCCCTTAAATCTTCTTCGTTGAACTCAGAGCCATCTTCTTTCAGACTGGGATAGCCTTGAGCTGCTTCCACAGGATCAAAGTCGGGCACCCATGCCTTTGCCCGGATTAAGGCATTGATGGCTCCGGTTCGGGCAGCGGATTTTTTCAGCTCCTCAATCCGGGCTGGAAGCATTGACAACTTGCTAAGAGTGTCCTGGATTAAAGAGGGCGCCGGGTTGTTGTGAGAAGCTGTGCTGATGATCCGTTGGGCTCCAGTGTACAATTGTTCTACCAAGGTGTAGGCAGCTTTCAATTTCTTCCGCACATCATTTCCTAAGTGCCCAATACGTGTGCCTACAAAAGGATTGGAATGGTCTCAAACCGGACTTACGATACAGAAGATTCAAATTTATCACAGAAGTTACAAGGAGCTTACCAAAGATAGCAGCAGTCATGGAGTGTATTTGCCGCTGTACGGCCGTCAGTTCATCTACCACCGGTTTAAGGGCCGCTTCAGCATTTTCTGCTCTTTTGGTTAAACCGGCCTTCTCAATGGCCCAGTCAGCTCGCTCTTTCTTAAAACTTTGTTTCAGCCGTTCAGCAGTGCTCAAAGCGCTGGTTAATTCTTCCTTGGCTTTATCTGTTTCAGCTTGCTGGGTCTTCAGGGCCTCCTGCAAATCGGCAATCCGGTCCTCCTTGATTTTAATCTCAGCCTGCATACAGATGACATTTTAAAGCTTTTCACAGTCGAGACAAGAAATTGAAGTATCAACCACATAATAAAGTTATATGCCTGATACTTGGGGGCTAATGTACCTTCAATTTTTTGTATATTGCTC
This sequence comes from Triticum aestivum, assembly GCF_018294505.1. Taxonomy (NCBI): domain Eukaryota; kingdom Viridiplantae; phylum Streptophyta; class Magnoliopsida; order Poales; family Poaceae; genus Triticum; species Triticum aestivum. The sequence goes on from NC_057812.1 coordinate 313,356,747, forward strand.
AAATACAAAGTCCCAAGCTCAATACAAGTATTCAACTTGGCACTTGGGGGCTAATGGCTATTTGATCAAGTTCTGTTCTAAGGACAGCTTTTTATTTTTTAGCCCCGGTTTGTTTATGCTAAACCGGCCCTCGAGGGTTATGCCGACGTATTTCAAAAAATATATATTCAGGATCAAGTCCCGGTTTGACCAAGGTCACAAACCGGCCCTTGGGGGCTACCGGGATGAATGCAAGGGCAGAAAAGAAAGAAGGAATTTACCTCAAATTTATCCCTCATCATTTTGACCAGGCCAGCTTCACAGTCACGGCTAGTGTAAAGCCGGTTCAAATAGCCAGAGTGAAGATCTTGAGCATTCAAAGCGGCATATGTTTCTAATTCAACATCCCATTTTCCTTTATTCAAAGGGGAAGAATCCTCTTTCATGGTATGCCTGGTAAGGGTGGCAGGATTCCCGGGTTCAGAGCGGCCTACACCGGTAATCACAACATCATCATCTTTTGACTCGCCGGTTTGGGTTGGTGCGGCCGTTTTGTCAGCAGGAGTGTGGGATTTCTCAATCTAGACAGAGCTGGCAGGCGGATCAGCAGACGCTGGAGTATTAATAAGACCTTCTTCAGGGATAATGTTGTCTTGCAGAGGAGGATCATTGGGGATATCTTCAGAAGTAAACATTTCACGGCACTTGGTCATGTTCTGGGGCCATATTTTCTTCAGCCGCTTTATCCAGGCGGGCCTTCTTGCTTGGTTTCAGTTTAGCCCTGGAAGAAAAGATAAAAATTAAGGAAAAGTGTAAACCATTGAGCAGCATACTGGAAGGATATGTTCGGTTTAACTTACCCAGCAACTGTTTTCAAAGGTGGTAGCTGGGTGGCCGACGATTCACCAGATGAGGAATGAGAAGTGACCTGATATTCGGAGTCGGATGGATTAAGAGGTTGACGGAAGAAACCCGCTTTACGATTTAAATCAATAAAAAGGTCGGAGAACTCAGAGCGGCGTTTTCGAACCGGACTGTTTGGTAAACCGGCAGAGGTAACTACCTGGCCACTGTGCCGGGTTGTGCGGCGAGCTTCGTGTTGCTGAGTCTTCATAAGAAATTGGGAATCCAGATAAGCAAGAGGATGAGAAAATTTAACTTTCCGGTTTTCCCGGCGAAATTTTGGCAAAGGCAAGATTTCTGAATCGGAAGAGAGAATAGTTACCTCAACGAAAACCGCATTGCTGGCTTCAGCGTCATCCTGACAAACATCATTATCAATAAGGCGTGTAAAAAGTAAGACAAGTGAATCAAGTTCTACCTCAAGATCCGGATTACCCACATCATCATCAATGGCTGGGTCAGATGAAGCGGTGCTTTTTCTCTTATGAGCTGGTTTCTTGACAACCTTGGTCTTGGGCCGGGTTGGCCGTCCTACCTTCTCCGTTTTGTCTTGAGGAAGTTTCTTACTCCAGAACGGATTATCACCCTGGATCAGCAGCAATTAAAACGTTGAACATATAAAATAGTAACTCGGTTCAACAATAGAGCAATTGAAATATTACCGCTGGCGGTTTGTTGGTGGTGCAGTAAGGAAGCAGACCGGTTTGAGCACAGAGGTGCTCCGGTTCGTTCAGCATCTTCTTCACAGATTCTGTGACTTCGTCCTCAGGGAGTTGGATTTTAGTGTGTCGGAGTGGGTCATCGATATTATCAGTATACTCACACATCAAATTTGGGCGCCGGCTTAGAGGCAAAATACTCCATGATATCCAGCAGAGTGCAAGGTCTATTCCTGTTAAACCATTGGCCATGAAGGCACGGAGCTTGGACAGTTGAGGAGCATATTTAATTCTCTCCTTAGCGCTTAGCCTTTGTGGAACAGGGTGAGTGTTGCTGAGCCGTTCCGGACGGAAGCCAGGCAAGGGATTTTCATTATCAGGAGATGTATCCTTGCAATAAAACCAAGTTACGTTCCATTCCTTGGGGTGAGTATGGAGTTTGACGTGAGGGTAGGTGATTTCTTTCCTCTTCTGAATGGCCATACCGCCCAGTTCGGTATTAGGGCCGTCAGTGAATTCAGTACGACGGTTCAGATGAAAGAGATCTCTAAATAACTCGACGGAAGGCTCCTCTTGAAGGTATGCCTCAGAAAGTACTTGAAAGTGACATAGATTGGTGACAGAGTTGGGGCCAATATCCTGTGGACGGAGTTGAAAGTTGGCTAACACATCCCGATAAAATTTGGAGCCGGGCGGTTTGAAGCCCCGAGCCATATGATCTGTGAAGACCACGACCTCTCCTTCCTGGGGTGTAGGAGGAAATTCATCTCCAGGAACCCTCCAATGAATCGTGTCTTTGCTATCCAAAGCGCCAATCAGGACTAGATCGTTCAGCTGTGATTCTGTGACACGGGAGGGAACCCAGTTGCACTCGTACACTTGTTTGGCCATGACAAGATCTACAAGAAATAAATGATCCGGTTCAAGAACATACCGGATAAAACGGTGTTGATCTAATTACGGTAAACCGGAGGCAGTACCCAGAAACCGGTCTTCTACAACGCAGCATCAGATGGATTCTGGCGGTTCAACCAGGGGACTAATGACATATATACCGGTCTGGCAATTTTTTCTCTATGGTGAAGTTAAACTGCCTGGCCTAAGCATCGAAAGCAATCGAAACTATGGATAACTAGTTATGCAGAAACAAGTTTCACAAAATTATGTTACAGCCACGGATCTACAGCAAGCTCATAAAAACAGGAAATATTTCGAAGACTAAGACGGAAACAGAAGTGAACCATTGAACGGATAGATGCGGGAGATCTATGAGCTTGGATGAGAAATGGTAAGCGGATGCTAAAGGGATCGCTACTAAACACAGCAAGAGTTCATAGATGCATTCAAGATCAGAGAGCAGCTATGAACGCGCGATGAACATAGCAAGAACATGGAACCCTAAGAACAGATCTAGGTTAAGAGGGAGAGAGAACTTACCAGGAACGGAGAGGATGCGGAAAGACGCTGCGACACTCTGGTACATACAGGTTGATGCAGCGGCCTGAGACGAGGCAGAGGTCGACAGTGGTGGCGGAGCTCCAAAGCCGGCAACGTGAGGAAGAAGAAGAAGAAGGGACGAAGGGGAAGAGAAAACAAATGACCCTTTGGTCTTATTTATAAGGCAACTGAGCTAGGTCAAACGCGCGAATCCAGGAGCTGTCATTAAAAGGGCGTTATGAATTTCATAATGACGTCATGCCGGTTTATAGTAGCCAAAGTTGATGACGTCATGCCGGTTTACAGCAATCAAACATGATGACGACATGAAGATTTGCCAATTAACAGAAGACATCCAAGACGCAAGATGGTGTGAAGGATTGACATGAACCAGTTCAAATCAATCTGGGGCCTAATGTTGGGGATATTACCACTGGGTGTAAACCGGCCTACTTGGGCCGGGTTAACTTCATAGTGGTATAAGCAGGTGAAGGCCCAAGGCCTATAGTCGGTTATGAATCTGTAGCTATAAAGCCGACCTGATGTATAACTTGTATTGTAAGTTAGGAATAGAGAGATACCGACCGAGATACGAATATGAACCGGCTGGGACTCTATGGACCGACGGGCGTCACCCGTGTATATAAGGGGACGGCCCGGCGGCGGTTCAAGGGGGACAACCACAACTCGGGCCTAGGCGAAGCTTGTTTGCTCCCTAGCCATCGAGACCACATCAATTCCATCACAACTAGACGTAGGCTTTTACCTTCATCGAAGGGGCCGAACTAGTATAAACCCCACGTGTCTTTGTGTCCGCTTTAACCCCTTCAAGTAAACTCGTAGCGATGGCTCCACGACTAAGTCCTTTCGCTAGGACATCTGCCGTGACAAATCCACGACAATACCCGAAGGAATTTCAAAGTAAACATTTTCAGTAGGTTCAGTAGGTTGTGGAGCAACTCTTTGCTCTACTGGTCAGGGTGAAGATACCCCGAACAAGCCCCTTAAAGGATTATGTTCCATAGTAACAAGTGACAGTAAATTTCAGCACACTATATAAATTTTTCCTTACCAAATTCTACCTACCAAAGGCGCTTCACTCCCCGGCAACGGCGCCAGAAAAGTGTCTTGATGACCCACAAGTATAGGGGATCTATCATAGTCCTTTCGATAAGTAAGAGTGTCGAACCCAACGAGGACCAGAAGGAAATGATAAGCGGTTTTCATTAAAGTATTCTCTGCAAGCACTGAAATTATCGGTAACAGATAGTTTTGTGATAAGGTAATTTGTAACGGGTAGCAAGTAATAAAAGTAAATAAGGTGCAGCAAGATGGACCAATCCTTTTTGTAGAAAAGGACAAGCCTGGAGAACCTCTTATGTAAAGGAAAGCGCTCCCGAGGGCACATGGGAATTATCGTCGAGCTAGTTTTCATCACGTTCATATGATTCACGTTCAGTACTTTGATAATTTGATATGTGGCTGGACCGATGCTTGGGTACTGCCCTTCCTTGGACAAGCATCCCACTTATGCTTAACCACTATTGCAAGCATCCACGACTACAAAAGAAGTATTAAGGTAAACCTAACCATAGCATGAAACATATGGATCCAAATCAGCCCCTTACGAAGCAACTCATAAACTAGGGTTTAAGCTTCTGTCACTCTAGCAACCCATCATCTACTTATTACTTCCCAATGCCTTCCCCTAGGCCCAAACAATGGTGAAGTGTCATGTAGTCGACGTTCACATGACACCACTAGAGGAAAGACAACATACATCTCATCAAAATATCGAACGAATACCAAATTCACATGACTACTTATAGCAAGACTTCTCCCATGTCCCCAGGAACAAACGTAACTACTCACAAAGCATATTCATGTTCATAATCAGAGGGGTATTAATATGAATAAAGGATCTGAACATATGATCTTCCACGGAATAAACCATCTAGCATCAACTACAAGGAGTAATCAACTCTACTAGCAACCCACAGGTACCAATCTGAGGTTTTGAGACAAAGATTGGATACAAGAGATGAACTAGGGTTTGAGACAAGATGGTGCTGGTGAAGATGTTGATGGACATTGACCCCCTCCCAATGAGAGGATCGATGGTGATGACGATGGTGATGATTTCCCCCTTCCGGAGGGAAGTTTCCCCGGCAGAACAGCTCCGCCGGAGCCCTAGATTGGTTCCGCCAAGGTTCCACCTTGTGGCGGCGGAGTTTCGTCCCGTGAGCTTGCTTGTGATTTTTTTCCCGGACGAAAGACCTCATATAGCAGAAGATGGGCACCAGAGGGCTGCCAGGGGGCCCACGAGGCAGGGGGTGCGCCCAGGGGGTAGGGCGCGCCCCCACCCTCGTGGATGGCGGGTGGCCGCCCTCTGGTACTTCCTTCGCCCAATATTTTTTATATATTCTAAAACATGCTCCCATGAAGTTTCAGGACTTTTGGAAATGTGCATAATAGGTCTCTAATATTTGCTCCTTTTCCAGCCCAGAATTCCAGCTGTCGGCATTCTCCCTCTTCATGTAAACCTTGTAAAATAAGAGAGAATAGGCATAAGTATTGTGACATAATGTGTAGTAACAGCCCATAATGCAATAAATATCGATATGAAAGCATGATGAAAAATGGGCGTATCAATCATCCTCTCAAGAAAAATGAAATACTTGATATCTTCTATAATGGACTAACCGATGCTTCTAGGGACTTCCACTACTGCAGGATGCTGCTAACACGACACTATGATTAGAGACCCTTTGACGAAACTGTGTGCGTTGCATTAATCGCAAACGGTGATGTAAAAAAACCATCAAAAAGATGCAAAATGTTTGCGATGACTGATACAACAAACATGGTTCAGATTTTAGTTGCGTGTGCGATGCCAGCAGATGGTTGATCCATATGAACTGTTTGCGATGAGACAGAACAACAGAAACGGGTAGCCAGATCAAGGTGTGTGCGATATACAGCATACAGTTTGCTTTGATGAACCGTTTGCGATGATCAAGGTGAACACAAACGATTCGGCGTAACAAGATGTGTATGATACACGGCAAATAGGCCGGTAATCAAAATTGTGTGCTATCATTATGGATAGCCCATACAGTCTTTTTTGTGAATTGTGTGCTCGTCATGGCACACAGTTTAAAAAACCAACCTGTGGGCGATAATGTAGAAGATCTCTGTCGAATATGTATTACTAACCGTCTGCGATGAGATTGACAGGATAAACAGAGATAACAATTTAATATGAGCGAACATAAATAGAGATATATACAGTCTGCTTAATTTTGTCCTTCTTCTTGTTGTTGTTGTTGTTGTTGTTGTTGTTGTTGTTGTTGTTGTTGTTGTTGTTGTTGTTGTTGTTGTTGTTGTTGTTGTTGTTGTTGTTGTTGTTGTTGTTGTTGTTGTTGTTGTTGTTGTTATTGTTGTTGTTGGATGGCCTCGCGACATCATCTCGGCGAGGACGCTTCTTGCTGCTGACCATTGGCTTTTCATCGCTGCCGCCATCATCATCAACGTTGCGGTCGTCGTCCTCCTCCTCCTCATTTGACCATTCCTCCTCCTCATCATCATCGTCCTCTTCTTCGTCCTCCGATGGCTCCTCGTCTGTCTGGTTGTCGTTTGACGACTCCGAAGGCGGCGTCCCTTCCATGATCCGGATATAATCGAGGTCTGGCTCGACGCCGGACTCATGGAAGACGAGCGTGATGATTCCGATGTTGACCTATCATCGAGTGCCAGATTGCTGGCCGAATTGTCGTCCTCGTTGTCGCTCGACATGGCTGCGGTCGTATAAAACCACGAGAAAGCGAGATTGCAGAGTGTGTGCCAGTGTGTAGCGCGGCATGCCGGGGACAATGAAGATGGCGGACACTTAAGCGGGGTATGCAGAGAAGAGGAAATGCCAATTGAAGCGGGGGTTGATGTATTATCTAACCGCTGATATAATCAACCTCAATTATTTGTACCTAGTCGCTCCAAATTCCCGGGGTTGCTCAGGACTCCTATTGGATGATTTCTTTTTCAGGACAAGAACAAGGAACGAGTTTTGGGTTTATGCACTGGTACCGATACGAACGGAGTAGGACAGTTGGCAAGCAATACATTGAGCTCGTATTATTGATAAAGCCAATAATAATCAAACTACAAAGGAAAAGAAAAAAAGACAAAGGAAAATATCTGCATGAATCTTCGCGTAACATCAATGGCATAGGACCTAGATGTGCATTACTTAGAGCACATCTAGATGTGCTTCAACAATACTGTCAAGCAAAACCCCTAATCATCATTGCAAACAGCGCATAGAACATGGCTAATGCGACAACCACAACTACACATGCTAGTTCCTTCTTGTCCCTTGCGTTCATCTGTTGCCTGTGATTGATTATTTCTTGCTTCATCGTACTGATTGTAAATTCCGGATCCGTTAGTTTCTTCTTCAGCTTTACGTTATCTTCTGCGAGCTTGGTGATAACACGCCGAGCCCTGCCATGCCATTCTTCATCCAGCCAGTTAACAAAGTCACAAGCCTCATATCCCTGCCAATGTTAAATAGTATTCAGGATGAGCGGTGGCATTAACTCAATTAAAATGATGAACTTAGCACTAACCTCTAAAGTACAACTAAGAAACCGCCTGCCAATGTCAAATCCCTCCATGCATACACGTCGACCAGGAGTGTTCCCGTGCACACAACTCAGCTTTTGGTACTTCTCAGTGGCGCAAAACTTGGAGTCGAACTCGTGTTGTGGGAGTCTGGAGTCATGCTCCGGATCCGGTGGTAGATCGCTTTCCTGGGGGGTCATTCAGGACGGATTCAGCAAGGAGCTACTTTGGACATGCTAAAAAAATCAGGATAGATTGAAACCTGACAGGATAATTCGGATCCATAGTACACCTGCCTTCTAATGACCTTAGGAAAGTGCTCGGCAGTGACCGCCGTCGTGGCGGCGATACGAGCAGGAGCAGCCGCACCGAAACCATCAGCACCACTCGTCTGCATTCCCCCAATGTCAGCGCCACGGGAGGGAACTTGGAGGCTATCTAGGGACTTGGGGGATATGGGGAAACTGTGGGGAAAGCTAACGGTCGGGAACTACTTATGGCACTATATGTTGTATACGGCACACTGTTTATACATGTCATTTGTGTTAGGTATTACAACGTCACACACGATTTTCGCACCAAACCGTGCGAGAAGACAATGTAGGTGAGACATGGTTGCGGTTACATAAATGTATGTGATGTACTACCTTTACATATAATTGATTTACCGTGATACCGTGTAAACAGCCGCTCTGTGGATATCCATCAAAAAATAAAACAACCGCTCTGCATATAGAGATGGCGGCGGCAGCCTAGGCAGCGGCTACCAGAGAAGAGGTCAATCCTCGATCAGTGGGTGGTGGCGGCGTCATAGGAGGTCAATCCTCAGTCTGTGGTGGGAAATAGGAGGAGCTCAACCACCGAGGTCGGCGGTGGCGTGATTCGAGCACATCCATCACGGTCGATGGCGGGATAGTGCAGGTCAAACTTCAGGCGGCAGCCACACAAAGCTTTGCTCCTCGACCCTACTGTCTCGGCATGCCGTCGCATTGCACTTCTCTATCTTCTGGGTGGAGGTCTGATGTCTACTAAGCAACCTTCTTCTTGTAGACTCGTATTGGGCCTCAGAGCACAGAGTTTTGTAGGACAGTTGCAAATTTCCCTCAAGTGGATGACCTAAGGTTTAACAATCCATGGGAGGGGTAGGATGAAGATGGTGTCTCTCAAACAGCCCTGCAACCAAATAACAAAGAGTCTCCTGTGTCCCCAACACACCCAATACAATGGTAAATTGTATAGGTGCACTAGTTCGGCGACGAGATGGTGATACAAGTGTAATATGGATGGTAGATATAAGTTTTTGTAATCTGAAAATATAAAAACAGCAAGGTAACTAGTAACAAAAGTGAGCGAAAATGGTATTGCAATGCTTGGAAACAAGGCCTAGGGTTCATACTTTCACTAGTGCATGTTCTCAACAATGATAACATAATTAAATCATATGGAAATCCCTCAACGCGCGACAAAAGTCACTCCAAAGTTCCTATCACGGAGAACATAACATGAAATTGCTTGTAGGGTAGGAAACCACCTCAAAGTTATACTTTCTGATCAATCAATTGAGCTATTCCTATAAGTGTCACAAACAGCCCTAGAGTTCCTAGTAAAATAACACCATATGACACACATCAATCAACCCTAGTGTCACCTAGATACTCCAATGTCACCACAAGTATCTGTGGGTCAATTATACGATATGCATCAAACAACTTCAGATTCATAATATTCAATCCAACACAAAGAACCTCAAAGAGTGCCCCAAGATTCCTACCGAAGAAACAAGGACGAAAACGTGCATCAACCCCTATGCATAAATTACCCCAATGTCACCTCGGGAATCTGCAAGTTGAGTGCCAAAACATACATCAAGTGAATCAATAGAACACCCCATTATCACCACGGGTATCCCACGCAAGACATACATCAAGTGTTCTCAAATCCATAATAATATTCAATCCGATAATAGTGAAACCTCAAAGGTAAAACTCAATTCATCACAAGAAGGTAGAGGGGGAGAAACACCATATGGTTCTACTATAGTAACAAAGCTCGCGGTACATCAAGATCGTGCCAAATCCAGAACATGAGAGATAGAGAGAGAGAGAGAGAAAGAGAGAGAGATCAAACACATAGTTGTCGGTACATACCCTCAGCCCCGAGGGTGAACTACTCCCTCCTCGTCATGAAGACCGCCGGGATGATGCAGATGGCCACCGGTGATGGTTTCCCCTTCCGGTAGGGTGCCGAAACGGGCTCCCGATTGGTTTTTCGTGGCTATAGAGGCTTGCGGTGGTGGAGCTCCTGATCTAGGTTTCTTTCTAGGGGTTTCTGGATATATAGGAATTTTTGGCATCGGTTTCACGCCAGGGGGGTCCACGAGTCAGTGGCAAGGCAGGGGGCGTGCCCTCCACCCTTGTCATTGACTCGGGACTCTTCTGGCCCAACTCTTGTGCTTCGGGGGCTTTTTCTGGTCCATAAAAAATCACCATAAATTTTCAACTCATTTGGACTCCATTTGATACTCCTTTTTTGTAATACTCAAAAACAAGGAAAAAACAGAAACTGGCACTGGGCTCTAGGTTAATAGATTAGTCCCGAAAATAATACTATAAAATAGCATATAAATGCGTATAAAACATCCAAGATAGATAATATAATGGGATGGAACAATCAAAAATTATAGATACGTTGGAGACGTATCAAGCATCCCCAAGCTTAATTCCTACTCGTCCTCGAGTAAGTAAATGATAAAAACAGAATTTTTTATGTGGAATGCTACCTAACATATTTATCAATGTAATCTTCTCTATTGTGGAAAGAATATTCAGATCCATAAGATTCAAAACAAAAGTTTAATATTGACATAAAAACAATAATACTTCAAGCATACTAATAAGGCATCATATCTTCTTGAAATAACATGGCCAAAGAAAGTTATCCCTACAAAATCATATAGTCTGGCTATTCTCCATCTTCATCACACAAAATATTCAAATCTTGCACAACCCTGATGACAAGCCAAGCAATTGTTTCACACTTTTGATGTTATCAAACCTTTTCAACTTTCACGCAATACATGAGCGTGAGCCATGGACATAGAACTATAGGTGGAATAGAATATGGTGGTTGTGGAGAAGACAAAACGAAGGAGATATTCTCACATCAACTAGGTGTATCAGCGGGCTATGGAGATGCCCATCAATAGATATCAATGTGAGTGAGTAGGGATTGCCATGCAACGGATGCACTAGAGCTATAAGTTTATGAAAGCTCAAAAGAAAATTAAGTGGGTGTGCATCCAACTTACTTGTTCACGAAGACCTAGGGCAATTTTAGGAAGCCCATCATTGGAATACACAAGCCAAATTCTATAATGGAAAATTCCCACTAGTATATGAAAGTGATAACATAGGAGACTCTCTATCATGAAGATCATGGTGCTACTTTGAAGCACAAGTGTGGAAACAGGGTAGTAACATTGCCCCTTCTCTCTTTTCTCTTTTTTTGTTTGGCTTCTTTGGCCTCTCTCCTTTTTTGTTGTTGGTTTCTTTGGCCTCTTTTATTTTTCCTCACTTGGGGCAATGCTCTAATAATGAAGATCATCATACTTCTATTTACTTACAACTCAAGAATGACAACTCGATACTTAGAACAAAATATGACTCTATATGAATGCCTCTAGTGGTGTACCGGGATATGCAATGACTCAAGAGTGGTATGTACGAAAAATTAAGAAAGGTGGATTTGCCACAAATACAATGCCAACTACATGATCATGCAAAGCAATATGACAATGATGGTATGTGTCATAATAAACGGAATGGTGGAAACTTGCATGGCAATATATCTCGGAATGGCTATGGAAATGCCATAATAGGTAGGTATGGTGGCTGTTTTGAGGAAGGTAATAGGTAGGTGTATGGCACCAGCGAAAGTTGCGCAGTAGTAGAGAGGCTAGCAATGGTGGAAGGGTGAGAGTGCGTATAATCCATGGACTCAACATTTGTCATAAAGAACTCACAAACTTATTACAAAAATCTATTAGTCATCGAAACAAAGTACTGCACGCATGCTCCTAGGGGGATAGATTGGTAGGAAAAGACCATCACTCATCCCCGACCGCCACTCATAAGGAAGACAATCAATAAATAAATCATGCTCCAACTTCATTACATAACGGTTCACCATACGTGCATGCTGCGGGAATAACAAACTTTAACAAAAGTATTTCTCCAATCCAAAATTACTCACTAGCATGACTCTAATATCACCATCTTCATATCTCAAAACAATCATAAGGAATCAAACTTCTCATAGTATTCAATGCACTTTATATGAAAGTTTTTATTATATCCCTCTTGGATGCCTATCATATTAGGACTAAATTCATAACCAAAGAAAATTACCATGTTGTTTAGAGAGACTCTCAAAATAATATAAGTGAAGCACGAGAGTTCAATAATTTCTTCAAAATAAAACTACCGTCATGCTCTAAAAATATATAAGTGAAGCACTAGAGCAAATGACAAACTACTCCAGAAGATATAAGTGAAGATCAATGAGTAGTCGAATAATTATGTAACTATGTGAAGACTCTCTAACATTTAAGAATTTTATATCTTGGGATATTATTCAAATAGCAAACGAAGAAAAATAAAATGACACTGCAAGGATAGCACATACCATGTGAAGAAGCAAAAACTTAGGCTCAACCAAAACTGACCGATAGTTGTTGACGAAGAAAGGTGGGATGCCAACTGGGGCATCCCCAAGCTTAGATGCTTGAGACTTCTTGAAATATTAACAAGGGATGCCCAAGATTGAGCTTTTTTGTCTCCTTAATTCCTTTCATATTGTGGTTTCCCTAAATCTCAAAAACTTCATTCACACAAAACTGAACAAGAACTCGTGAGATAAGTTAGTATAAATCAACGCAAAACCTTATCATTATCTATTGTAAAAAATCACTAAAATTATAATTTGACATTGCATGATAAATGAATCTGCATATTTAATACTCCCATCCTCAAATAGAACCATCAAATAAGCAAGCATATGCAAACAATGCAAACATAACAGCAATCTATCTAAACAGAATAGTCTGTGAAGAATGCAAGAGGAATCATTCTTCCCTAACTCCAAAAATTCTGAAAAATTACCACATTGTATAAAATTTGTTGTTACCCATTGTGTAAAAATTTCAATATTTTACTACATTCTGACTTTCCATAAGAATTCAGACAATAATAGAAAACTTTATGTTTTCAAAACAGCAACATATAGACTTGTAAAATAAGCATGGTAAAGGCTATACTTAACATTTTTATTGAACTAGAAGATGGAAAACATTATTCTAATTAGCAGAAAGAAAATAAAACTAAAATAAAATGACGCTCCAAGCAAAACTCATATCATGTGGTGAATAAAAATATAGCTCCAAGTAAGGTTACCAATGAACGAAGACGAAAGAGGGGATGCCATCCGGTGCATCCCCAAGCTTAGATGTTTGGTTGTCCTTGAATATTACTTTGGGGTGCCTTGGGCATCCCCAAGCTTAGGCTCTTGCCACTCCTTATTCCAAGTCCATTGAAACTTCACCCAAAACTTGAAAACTAAACAACACAAAACTCAACAGAAAACTCGTAAGCTCTGTTAGTATAATAAAACAAATCACCACTTAGGTACTATTGTGAACTCATTCCAAATTTATATTGGTGTAATATATACTGTATTCCAACTTCTCCATCGTACATACCCTCTGATACTACCCGTAGATTCATCAAAATAAGCAAACAACACATAGAAAACAGAATCTGTGAAAAACAGAACAGTCTGTAGTAATCTGGATACTTTCCATACTTCTGTAACTCCAAAAATTCTGAAAAAATAGGACAACAGAGGCAATTTGTATATAAATCTTGTTTACAAAATTTCAGAATTTTATCACGCTCCAGTGAATTTTCCAAATTCTGTAATTGGATGCAAAAGTTTCTGTTTTTCAGCAAGATCAAATCAACTATCACCATAGATCATCCCAGTGGTCTTACTTGGCACTTTATTGAAACAAAAGCTATAAAACATGATTACTACAGTAGCTTAATCATGTGAACAAACAAAAATAGTAGGTATAAGTATTGGGTTGTCTCCCATCAAGCGCTTTTCTTTAATGCCTTTTTAGCTAGGCATGATGATTTCAATGATGCTCACATAAAAGATAAGCATTGAAACATAATGAAGCATAAGACTAGCACATTTAAGTCTAACCCACTTCCTATGCATAGGATTTTGTGAGCAAACAATTTATGGGAACAAGAATAACCTAGCATAAGAAGGCAAAACAAGTGCAACTTCAAAAATTTCAACACATAGAGAGGAAACATCATATTATTGCAATTCCTACAAGCATATATTCCTCCCTCATAATAATTATCAGTGGCATCATGAATGAATTCAACAATATAACCATCACATAAAGCATTATTTTCATGATGCACATGTTGGGGAACGTAGTAATTTCAAAAAAATTCCTACGCACACGCAGGATCATGGTGATGCATAGCAACGAGAGGGGAGAGTGTGTCTACGTACCCTCCTAGACCGAACGCGGAAGCGTTAGCACAACGCGGTTGATGTAGTCGTACGTCTTCATGATCCCACCGATCCAAGTAACAAACACACGGCACCTCTGAGTTATGCACACGTTCAACTCGATGACGTCCTGTGAGCTCCGATCCAGCAAAGCTTCACAGGAGAGTTTCGTCAGCACGACGGCGTCATGACGGTGATGATGATGCTACCGATGCAGGGCTTCGCATAAGCACCGCTACGATATGATCGAGGTGGATTATGGTGGAGGGGGCACCGCACACGGCTAAGAGATCAATGATCAATTGTTGTGTCTATGGGGTGTCCCCCTGCCCCGTATATAAAGGAGCAAGGGGGAGGAGGCGGCCAGCCAGGGAGAGGCGTGCCAAGAGGGGGAGTCCTACTCCCACTAGGAGTAGGACTCCTCCTTTTCCTAGTAGGAGTAGGACAGGGGGGAGGGAAGGGAGAGGAGGAGAAGGAAAGAGGGGGCCGGCCCCCCTTGCCCTAAACCAATTCGGTTTGGGCCTTGGGGGGCGCGCCCCACACTCCCCTTGCTGCCCTCTATTTCTGCTAAGGCCCATGTAGGCCCATTAAGCCCCCCAGGGGGTTCCGGTAACCCCCCCGGTACTACGGTATATGTCTGAAACCTTCCGGAACATTTCCGGTGTCCGAAAATAGCCGTCCAATATATCGATCTTTACTTATCGACCATTTCGAGACTCCTCGTCATGTCTGTGATCATATCCGGGACTCCGAACTACCTTCGGTACATCAAAACACAAAAACTCATAATACCGATCGTCACCAAACTTTAAGCGTGCGGACCCTACGAGTTCGAGAACTATGTAGACATGACCGGGACACGTCTCCGGTCAATAACCAATAGCGGAACCTGGATGCTCATATTGGCTCCCACATATTCTACGAAGATCTTTATCGGTCAAACCGCATAACAACATACGTTGTTCCCTTTGTCATCGGTATGTTACTTGCCCGAGATTCGATCGTCAGTATCTCAATACCTAGTTCAATCTCGTTACCGGCAAGTCTCTTTACTTGTTCCGTAATACATCATCCCGCAACTAACTCATTAGTTACAATGCTTGCAAGGCTTATAGTGATGTGCATTACCGAGTGGGCCCAGAGAAACCTCTCCGACAATCAGAGGGACAAATCCTAATCTCAAAATATGCCAACTCAACAAGTACCTTCGGAGACACCTGTAGAGCACCTTTATAATCACCTAGTTACATTGTGAAGTTTGGTAGCACACAAAGTGTTCCTCCAGTAAACGGGAGTTGCATAATCTCATAGTCATAGGAACATGTATAAGTCATGAAGAAAGCAATAGCAACATACTAAATGATCAAGTGCTAAGCTAACGGAATAGGTCAAGTCAATCACAGTGTTCTCCTAATGATGTGATCCCGTTAATCAAATGACAACTCATGTCTATGGCTAGGAAACATAACCATCTTTGATCAACGAGCTAGTCAAGTAGAGGCATACTAGTGACACTCTGTTTGTCTATGTATTTATACATGTATCATGTTTCCGGTTAATACAATTCTAGCATGAATAATAAACATTTATCATGATATAAGGAAATAAAGAATAACTTTATTATTGCCTCTAGGGCATATTTCATTCAGTCTCCCACTTGCACTAGAGTCAATAATCTAGATTACATAGTAATGATTCTAACACCCATGGAGCCTTGGTGCTGATCATGTTTTTCTCGTGGAAGAGGCTTAGTCAACGGGTCTGCAACATTCAGATCCTTATGTATCTTGCAAATCTCTATGTCTCCCACCTGGACTTGATCCCGGATGGAGTTGAAGCATCTCTTGATGTGCTTGGTTCTCTTGTGAAATATGGATTTCTTTGCCAAGGCAATTGCACCAGTATTGTCACAAAAGATTTTCATTGGACCCGATGCACTAGGTATGACACCTAGATTGGATATGAACTCCTTCATCCAGACTCCTTCATTTGCTGCTTCTGAAGCAGCAATGTACTCCGCTTCACATGTAGATCCCGCCACAACGCTTTGTTTAGAACTGCTCCAACTGACAGCTCCATCGTTCAATATAAACACGTATCTGGCTTGCGATTTAGAATCGTCCGGATCAGTGTCAAACCTTGCATCAACGTAACCATTTACGATGAGCTCTTTGTCACCTCCATAAACGAGAAACATATCCTTAGTCATTTTCAGGTACTTCAGGATGTTCTTGACCGCTTTCCAGTGATCCACTCCTGGATTACTTTGGTACCTCCCTGCTAAACTAATAGCAAGGCACACATCAGGTCTGGTACACAACATTGCATACATGATAGAGCCTACGGCTGAAGCATAGGGAACATCTTTCATTTTCTCTCTATCTTCTGCAGTGGTCGGGCATTGACTCTTACTCAACTTGACACCTTGTAATACAGGAAAGAACCCTTTCTTTGCCCGATCCATTTTGAACTTCTTCGAAACTTTGTCAAGGTATGTGCTTTGTGAAAGTCCAATTAAGCGTCTTGATGTATCTCTGTAGATCTTGATGCCCAATATGTAAGCAGCTTCACTGAGGTCCTTCATTGAAAAACTCTTATTCAAGTATCCTTTTATGCTATCTAGAAATTCTATATCATTTCCAATCAACAATATGTCATCCACATATAATATTAAAAATGATACAGAGCTCCCACTCACTTTCTTGTAAATACAGGCTTCTCCAAAAGTCTGTATACAACCATATGCTTTGATCACACTATCAAAGCGTTTATTCCAACTCCGAGAAGCTTGCACCAGTCCATAAATGGATCGCTGGAGCTTGCACACTTTGTTAGTACTTTTTGGATCGATAAAACCTTCAGGTTGCATCATATACAACTCTTCTTCCAGAAAGCCATTCAGGAATGCAGTCTTTACATCCATTTTCCAAATTTCATAATCATAAAATGAGGATTCAGACGGACTTAAGCATCGCTACGGGTGAGAAGGTATCATCATAGTCAACTCCTTGAACTTGTCGAAAACCTTTCGCAACAAGTCGAGCTTTGTAGACAGTAACATTACTATCAGCGTCTATCTTCTTGAAGATCCATTTATTCTCGATGCTTGCCGATCATCGAGCAAGTCAACCAAAGTCCACACTTTGTTCTCATACATGGATCCCATCTCAGATTTCATGGCCTCAAGCCATTTTGCGGAATCTGGGCTCATCATCGCTTCCTCATAGTTCATAGGTTCGTCATGGTCTAGCAACATGACCTCCAGAACATGATTACCGTACCACTCTGGTGCGGATCTTACTCTAGTTGACCTACGAGGTTTAGTAGTAACTTGATCTGAAGTTTCATGATCATCATCATTAGCTTCCTCACTAATTGGTGTAGGTGTCATAGGAACCGGTTTCTGTGATGAACTACTTTCCAATAAGGGAGCAGGTATAGTTACCTCATCAAGTTCTACTTTCCTCCCACTCACTTCTTTCGAGAGAAACTCCTTCTCTAGAAAGGATCCATTCTTAGCAACATAAGTCTTGCCTTCGGATCTTGATAGAAGGTGTACCCAATTGTTTCTTTTGGGTATCCTATGAAGACACATTTCTCCGACTTGGGTTCGAGCTTATCAGGTTGAAGCTTTTCCACATAAGCATCGCAGCCCCAAACTTTAAGAAACGACAACTTTGGTTTCTTGCCAAACCATAGTTCATAAGGAGTCGTCTCAACGGATTTAGATGGTGCCCTATTTAACGTGATTGCAGCCGTCTCTAAAGCATAACCCCAAAACGATAGCGGTAAATCAGTAAGAGACATCATGGATCGCACCATATCTAGTAAGGTACGATTACGACGTTCAGACACACCATTACGCTGTGGTGTTCCGGGTAGCATGAGTTGCGAAACTATTCCGCATTGTTTCAAATGTAGACCAAACTCATAGCTCAAATATTCTCCTCCACGATTAGATCATAGAAACTTTATTTTCTAGTTACAATGATTTTCCACTTCACTCTAAAATTCTTTGAACTTTTCAAATGTTTCAGACTTATGTTTCATTAAGATACCCATATCTGCTCAAATCATCTGTGAAGGTGAGAAAATAACGATACCCACCGCGAGCCTCAATATTCATTGGACCACATACATTAGTATGTATGATTTCCAACAAATCTTTTGCTTGCTCCATTGTTCCGGAGAACGTCGTTTTAGTCATCTTGCCCATGAGCCATGGTTCACAAGTACCAAGTTATTCATAATCAAGTGATTCCAAAGTCCATCAGTATGGAGTTTCTTCATGCGCTTTACATCAATATGACCCAAACGGAAGTGCCACAAATAAGTTGCACTATCATTATTAACTCTGCATCTTTTGGCTTCAACATCATGAATATGTGTGTCACTACTATCGAGATTTAACACAAATATACCACTCTTCAAGGGTGCATGACCATAAAAGATATTACTCATATAAATAGAACAACCATTATTCTCAGATTTAGATGAATAACCGTCTCGCATCAAACAAGATCCAGATATAATGTTCATGCTCAATGCTGGCACCAAATAACAATTATTCAGGTCTAAAACTAATCCCGAAGGTAGATGTAGAGGTAGCATGCCGACTGCGATCACATTGACTTTGGAACCATTTCCCATGTGCATCGTCACCTCATCCTTAGCCAGTCTTTGCTTAATCCGTAGTCCCTGTTTCGAGTTGCAAATATTAGCAACAGAACCAGTATCAAATACCCAGGTGCTACTGCGAGCTCTGGTAAGGTACACATCAATAACATGTATATCACATATACCTTTGTTCACCTTGTCATCCTTCTTATCCGCCAAATACTTGGGGTAGTTCCGCTTCCAGTGACTAGTCTGTTTGTAGTAGAAGCACTCAGTCTCGGGCTTAGGTCCAGACTTGGGTTTCTTCTCCTGAGCAGCAACTTGTTTGCTGTTCTTCTTGAAGTTCCCCTTCTTCTTCCCTTAACCCTTTTTCTTGAAACTGGTGGTCTTGTTGACCATCAACACTTCATGCTCCTTCTTGATTTCTACCTCCACTGCCTTTAGCATTGCGAAGAGCTCAGGAATTGTTTTATTCATCCCTTGCATATTATAGTTCATCAAGAAGCTCTTGTAGCTTGGTGGCACTAATTGAAGAACTCTGTCAATGACACTATCAACAGGAAGATTAACTCCCAGTTGAGTCAAGTGATTATGATACCCGGACATTCTGAGTATATGTTCACTGACAGAACTATTCTCCTCCATCTTGGAGCTATAGAACTTATCATAGACTTCATATCTCTCAATTTGGGCATTTGCTTGAAATATTAACTTCATCTCCTGGAACATCTCATATGCTCAATGACGTTCAAAACGTCGTTGAGGTCCCGGTTCTAAGCCGTAAAGCATGGCACGCTGAACTATCGAGTAGTCATCAGCTTTACTCTGCCAGACGTTCTTAACGTCATCAGCAGCATCTGCAGTAGGCCTGGCATCCAGTGGTGCTTCTAGGACGTAATTCTTCTGTGCAGCAATGAGGATAATCCTCAAGTTACGGACCCAGTCCGTGTAATTGCTACCATCATCTTTCAGCTTTGCTTTCTCAAGAAACACATCAAAATTCAACGGAACAACAGCACGGGCCATCTATCTACAATAACATAGACAAGCAAAATACTATCAGGTACTAAGTTCATGATAAATTTAAGTTAAATTAATCATATTACTTAAGAACTCCCACTTAGATAGACATCCCTCTAATCATCTAAGTGATCACGTGATCCATATCAACTAAACCATAACCGACCATCACATGGTGTCCATGGTGAACATCACTATGTTGATCATATCTACTATATGATTCACGCTCGACCTTTCGGTCTCAGTGTTCCGAGGCCATATATGCATGTGTAAAACTGTCTTACACCCGTTGTAGATGAACGTTGAGCTTATCACACCCGATCATCACGTGGTGTCTCGGCACGACGAACTTTGGCAACGGTGCATACTCAGGGAGAACACTTTTACCTTGAAATTTAGTGAGAGATCATCTTATAATGCTACCGTCAAACAAAGAGGAATAAGATGTATAAAGGATAAACATCACATGTAATCAATATAAGTGATATGATATGGCCATCATCATCTTGTGCCTTTGATCTCCATCTCCAAAGCACCGTCATGATCACCATCGTCACCGGTGCGACACCTTGATCTCCATCGTAGCATCGTTGTCGTCTCGCCAACTATTGCTTCTACGACTTTCACTACCACTTAGTGATAAAGTAAAGCAACTACAGGGCGATTGCATTGCTTACAATAAAGCGACAATCATATGGCTCCTACCAGTTGCCGATAACTCTGTTACAAAACATGATCATCTCATACAATATAGCATCATGTCTTGACCATATCACATCACAACATGCCCTGCAAAAACAAGTTAGACGTCCTCTACTTTGTTGTTGCAAGTTTTACATGGCTGCTACGGGCTGAGCAAGAATCGTTCTTACCTACGCATCAAAACCACAACGATAGTTCGTCAAGTTAGTGTTGTTTTAACCTTTGCAAGGACCGGGCGTAGCCACACTCGGTTCAACTAAAGTTGGAGAAACTGACACCCGCCAGCCACCTGTGTGCAAAGCTTGTCGGTAGGACCAGTCTCGCGTAAGCCTACGCGTAATGTCGGTCTGGGCCGCTTCATCCAACAACACCGTCGAACCAAAGTATGACATGCTGGTAAGCAGTATGACCTGTATCGCCCAGAACTCACTTGTGTTCTACTCGTGCATATAACATCTACGCAATAACCTGGCTCGGATGCCACTATTGGGGAACATAGTAATTTCAAAAAAATTCCTACGCACACACAGGATCATGGTGATGCATAGCAACGAGAGGGGAGAGTGTGTCCACGTACCCTCGTAGACTGAATGCGGAAGCATTAGCACAACGCGGTTGATGTAGTCGTACGTCTTCATGATCCGACCGATCCAAGTACCGAGCGCATGGCACCTTCGAGTTCGGCACACGTTCAACTCGATGACGTCCCGCGAGCTCCAATCCAGCAAAGCTTCACAAGAGAGTTTCGTCAGCATGATGGCGTGGTGACAGTGATGATGATGCTACCGACGCAGGGCTTCGCCTAAGCACTGCTACGATATGATCGAGGTGGATTATGGTGGAGGGGGCACCGCACACGGCTAAGAGATCAATGATCAATTGTTGTGTCTATGGGGTGCCCCTGCCCCCGTATATAAAGGAGCAAGGGGGAGGAGGCGGCCGGCCAGGGAGAGGCGTGCCAAGAGGGGGAGTCCTACTCCTACTAGGAGTAGGACTCCTCCTTTTCCTAGTAGGAGTAGGAGAGGGGGAAGGAAAGGGAGAGGAGGAGAAGGAAAGAGGGGGCCAACCCCCCTTTCCCTAAACCAATTCGGTTTGGGCCTTGGGGGGCGTGCCCCACACTCCCCTTGCTGCCCTCTATTTCCACTAAGGCCCATGTAGGCCCATTAAGCCCCCCGGGGGGGGGGGGGGTCCGGTAACCCCCCCGTACTCCGGTATATGTCCGAAACCTTTCTGGTGTCCGAACATAGTCGTTCAATATATCAATATTTATGTCTCCACCATTTCGAGACTCCTTGTCATGTCCGTGATCATATCCGGGACTCCGAACTACCTTAGGTACATCAAAACACAAAAACTCATAATACCGATCGTCACCGAACTTTAAGTGTGCGGACCCTACGGGTTCGAGAACTATGTAGACATGACTGAGACATGTCTCCGGTCAATAACCAATAGCAGAACCTGGATGCTCATATTGGCTCCCACATATTCTACGAAGATATTTATCGGTCAAACCGCATAACAACATACGTTGTTCCCTTTGTCATCGGTATGTTACTTGCCCGAGATTCGATCGTCGGTATCTCAATACCTAGTTCAATCTCGTTACCGACAAGTCTCTTTACTCATTCCATAATACATCATCCCGCAAGTAACTCATTAGTTACAATGCTTGCAAGGCTTATAGTGATGTGCATTACCGAGTGGACCCAGAGATACCTCTCCGACAATCGGAGTGACAAATCCTAATCTCGAAATACGCCAACTCAACAAGTACCTTCGAAGACACCTGTAGAGAAACTTTATAATCACCTAGTTAGGTTGTGACGTTTGGTAGCACACAAAGTGTTCCTCCGGTAAATGGGAGTTGCATAATCTCATAGTCATAGGAACATGTATAAGTCATGAAGAAAGCAATAGCAACATACTAAACAATCAAGTGCTAAGCTAACGGAATGGGTCAAGTCAATCACATCATTCTCCTAATAATGTGATCCCGTTAATCAAATGACAACTCATGTCTATGGCTAGGAAACATAACCATCTTTTATCAACGAGCTAGTCAAGTAGAGGCATACTAGTGACACTTTGTTTGTCTATGTATTCACACATGTATCATGTTTCTGGTTAATACAATTCTAGCATGAATAATAAACATTTATCATGATATAAGGAAATAAATAATAACTTTATTATTGCCTCTAGGGCATATTTCCTTCAGCACAAGCATAGAAATTTTACTACTCTCCACATAAGCAAAATTCTTCTCATTCGGAATAGTGGGAGCAAACTCAACAAAATAACTATCATGTGAGGCATAATCCAATTGAAAATTAAAATCATGATGACAAGTTTTACGGTTATCATTATTCTTTGTAGCATACATGTCATCACAATAATAATCATAGATAGCAACTTTGTTCTCATAATCAATTGGAACCTCTTCTGAAATAGTGGAATCATCATTAAATAAAGTCATGACCTCTCAAAATCCACTTTCATCAATATTGTGAAAAGATTCGACGACCTCCAAAATAGTGGGATCATTACCTAGAGTTGAAAATCTTCCAAACCCACTTTCCTCAATATAATCATCATAAATAGGAGGAATTCTATCATCATAATAAATTAGCCCATCAAAACTTGGGGGACAAAAAATATCATCTTCATCAAACATAGCATCCCCAAGCTTGTGGATTTGCATATCATTAGCATCATGAATATTCAAAGAATTCATAATAAAAACATTGCAATCATGCTCATTATTCAAAGATTTAGTGCCAGACATTTTATAGACTTCTTCCTCCAACACTTGAGAACAATTTTCCTTTCCATCATTTTCACGAAAGACGTTAAAAAGATGAAGCATATGAGGCAACCACAATTCCATTTTTTGTAGTTTTATTTTATAGACTAAACTAGTGATAAACAAGAAACTAAAATATTCAATTGCAAGATCTAAATATATACCTTCAAGCACTAACCTCCCCGACAACGTCCCAGAAAAGAGCTTGATGTCTACTATGCGGCCTTCTTCTTGTAGACTCGTGTTGGGCCTCCAAGCGCAGAGTTTCGTAGGACAGTTGCAAATTTCCCCCAAGTGGATGACCTAAGGTTTATCAATCCGTGGGAGGTGTAGAATGAAGATGGTCACTCTCAAAAAACCCTGCAACCAAATAACAAAGAGTCTCTTGTGTCCCCAACATACCCAGTACAATGGGAAATTGTATAGGTGCACTAGTTCGGCGAAGAGATGGTGATACAAGTGTAATATGGATGGTAGATATAAGTTTTTGTAATCTCAAAATATAAAAACAGAAAGTAACTAGTAACAAAAGAGAGAGAAAACGGTATTGCAATGCTTGGAAACAAGGCCTAGCTAGGGTTCATACTTTCACTAGTGCATGTTCTCTCAACAATGATAACATAATTAAATCATATGGAAATCCCTCAACGTGCGACAAAAGTCACTCCAAAGTTCCTGTCGCAGAGAACATAACATGAAATTGCTTGTAGGGTACGAAACCGCCTCAAAGTTATTATTTTTGATCAATTCGTTGAGCTATTCCTATATGTGTCACAAGAATCCCTAGAGTTCGTAGTAAAATAACACCATATGACACACATCAATCAACACTAATGTCACCTAGTTACTCCAATGTCACCACAAGTATTCATGGGCCAATTATACAATATGCATCAAACAACTTCAGATTCATAATATTCAATCCAACACAAAGAACCTCAAAGAGTGCCCCAAGATTCCTACCGGAGAAACAAGGACAAAAACGTGCATCGACCTCTATGCATAGATTACCCCAATGTCTGTTGGAAATATGCCCTAGAGGCAATAATAAAAGTATTATTATATTTCTATGTTCATGATAATTGTCTTTTATTCATGCTATAACTGTATTATCCGGAAATCGTAATACACGTGTGAATACAAAGACCACAATATGTCCCTAGTGAGCCTCTAGTTGACTAGCTCGTTGTGATCAACAGATAGTCATGGTTTCCTGGCTATGGACATTGGATGTCATTGATAACGGGATCACATCATTAGGAGAATGATGTGATGGACAAGACCCAATCCTAAGCATAGCACAAAGATCATGTAGTTCGTTTGCTAGAGCTTTGCCAATGTCAAGTATCTCTTCCTTTGACCATGAGAGCATGTAACTCCTGGATACCGTAGGAGTGCTTTGGGTGTATCAAACGTCACAACGTAACTGGGTGACTATAAAGATGCACTACAGGTATCTCCGAAAGTATCTATTGTTTTATGCGCATCGAGACTGCGATTTGTCACTCCGTATGACGGAGAGGTATCTCTGGGCCCACTCGGTAATGCATCATCATGAGCTCAAGGTGACCAAGGTGTTGGCCGCGGGATCATGCATTACGGTACGAGCAAAGTGACTTGCCGGTAACGAGACTGAACAAGGTATTGGGATACCGACGATCGAGTCTCGGGCAAGTAACGTACCGATTGACAAAGGGAATTGTATACAGGGTTTGATCGAATCCTCGACATCGTGGTTCAACCGATGAAATCATCGAGGAGCATGTGGGAGCCAACATGGGTATCCAGACCCCGCTGTTGGTTATTGCCCGAGAGTGGTCTCGGTCATGTCTGCATGTCTCCCGAGCCCGTAGGGTCTACACACTTAAGGTTCGGTGATGCTAGGGTTGTTAGGAAGACTAGTATGTGACTACCGAATGTTGTTCGGAGTCCCGGATGAGATCCCGGACGTCACGAGGAGTTCCGGAATGGTCCAGAGGTAAAGTTTTATATATGGGAAGTTGTTAAACGGGCACCGGAAAGTTTCGGGGTCATACCGGTATTGTACCGGGACCACCGGAAGGATTCCGGGGGTCCACCGGGAGGGGCCACCCCTCCCGGGGGGCCACTTGGGCTGCATGGGGATAGCAGCCAGCCCCTAGTGGGCTTGGCGCACCCCCCTCCTTGGGCCCATGCGCCTAGGGGTGGGGGGGAAACCCTAAAGGGGGCGCACCCCCCTTGCTTGGGGGGCAAGCCCCCCACCCCTTGGCCGCCGCCCCCCCTAGGGTTTTCCCTAGAGGGCCGGCCCCCCTTGCCCTTTCCCCTATATATAGAGGGGTGAGGGGAGGGCTGCAACAACACCATAACTCAAGGCGCAGCCCCTCCCCTCCCCAACACATCTCCTCCTCCGTATGTGCTTGGCGAAGCCCTGTCGGAATACTGCCGCGTCAACTGCACCACGTCGTCGTGCTGCCGTTGGAGCTGCCTTCCTCAACCTCTCCTCCTCCTTGCTGGATCAAGACGGAGGAGACGTCTCCCGTCCCGTACGTGTGTTGAACGCGGAGGTGTTGTCCGTTCAGCACTAGGACATCGGTGATCCGAATCACGTTCGAGTACGACTCCATCATCACCATCTCCTTGGCAAGCTTCCGCTCGTGATCTACAAGTGGTATGTAGATGCAAACTCTCTCCCTTGACTCGTTGCTTAGATGAACTCATAGATGGATCTTGGTGAAACCGTAGGAAAAATTTTAATTTTCTGCAACGTTCCCCAACAGTGGCATCATGAGCTAGGTCTATGCGTAGTTCTCTTTGCACGAGTAGAACACAATTTTGTTGTGGGCGTGGATCTTGTCAACTTGCTTGCCTCTACTAGTCTTTTCTTGCTTCAGCGGTATTGTGGGATGAAGCGGCCCGGACCAACCTTACACGTACGCTTACGTGAGACCGGTTCCACCGATTAACATGCACTAGTTGCATAAGGTGGCTGGCGGGTGTCTGTCTCTCCCACTTTAGTTGGAGCGGATTCGATGAAAAGGGCTCTTATGAAGGGTAAATAGAAGTTGACGAAATCACATTGTGGTTATTCGTAGGTAAGAAAACGTTCTTGCTAGAACCCAATTGCAGCCACGTAAAAGATGCAACAACAATTAGAGGATGTCTAACTTGTTTTTGCAGCGATTGATCATGTGATGTGATATGGCCAGAAGTTGTGATGAATGATGAATTGTGATGTATGAGATCATGTTCTTGTAATAGGATTCACGACTTGCATGTCGATGAGTATGACAACCGGCAGGAGCCATAGGAGTTGTCTTTATTTTTTTGTATGACCTGCGTGTCATTGAAGAACGCCATGTAACTTACTTTACTTTATTGCTAAACGCGTTATCATAGAAGTAGAAGTAGTCGTTGGCGTGACAACTTCATGAAGACACGATGATGGAGATCATGATGATGGAGATCATGGTGTCATGCCGGTGACAAGATGATCATGGAGCCCCGAAGATGGAGATCAAAGGAGCTATATGATATTGGCCATATCATGTCACTACTTTATATAATTGCATGTGATGTTTATTATGTTTTATGCATCTTGTTTACTTAGGACGATGGTAGTAAATAAGGTGATCCCTTACAAAATTTCAAGAAGTGTTCTCCCCTAACTGTGCACCGTTGCTACAGTTCATCGCTTCTAAGCACCACGTGATGATCGGGTGTGATGGATTCTTACGTTCACATACAACGGGTGTAAGACAGTTTTACACAGCGAAAACACTTAGGGTTAACTTGACGAGCCTAGCATGTGCAGACATGGCCTCGGAACACGGAGACCGAAAGGTCGAACACGAGTCGTATGAAAGATACGATCAACATGAGAATGTTCACCGATGATGACTAGTCCGTCTCACGTGATGATCGGACACGGGCTAGTCGACTCAGATCGTGTAACACTTAGATGACTAGAGGGATGTCTAATCTAAGTGGGAGTTCATAATTTGATTAGAACTTAATTATCATGAACTTAGTCTAAAACCTTTGCAAATATGTCTTGTAGATCAAATGGCCAACGCTCATGTCAACATGAACTTCAACGCGTTCCTAGAGAAAACCAAGCTGAAAGATGATGGCAGCAACTATACGGACTGGGTCCGGAATCTGAGGATCATCCTCATAGCTGCCAGGAAACAATATGTCCTAGAAGGACCGCTAGGTGACGCTCCCGTCCCAGTGAACCAAGACATTATGAATGCTTGGCAGTCTCGTGCTGATGATTACTCCCTCGTTCAGTGCGGCATGCTTTACAGCTTAGAACCGGGGCTCCAAAAGCGTTTTGAGCATCACGGAGCATATGAGATGTTCGAAGAGCTGAAACTAGTTTTCCAAGCTCATGCCCGGGTCGAGAGATATGATGTCTCCGACAAGTTCTACAGTTGTAAGATGGAGGAAAATAGTTCTGTCAGTGAACACATCCTGAAGATGTCTGGGTTGCACAACCGTATGACCCAGCTGAATATTAACCTCCCAGATGAGGCGGTCATTGACAGAATCCTCCAGTCGCTCCCACCAAGCTACAAGAGCTTTGTGATGAACTACAATATGCAGGGGATGGTAAAGACCATTCCTGAAGTATTTTCTATGCTGAAGTCAGCAGAGGTTGAAATCAAGAAAGAACATCAAGTGTTGATGGTCAATAAGACTACTAAGTTCAAGAAGGGCAAGGGTAAGAAGAACTTCAAGAAGGACGGCAAGGAGGTTGCCACGCCCGGTAAGCCAGTCGCCGGGAAGAAGTCAAAGAATGGACCCAAGCCTGAGACTGAGTGCTTTTATTGCAAGGGGAAGGGTCACTGGAAGCGGAACTGCCCCAAATACTTAGCGGATAAGAAGGCCGGCAACACCAAAGGTATATTTGATATACATGTAATTGATGTGTACCTTACCAGTACTCGTAGTAACTCCTGGGTATTTGATACCGGTGCCGTTGCTCATATTTGTAACTCACAACAGGAGCTGCGGAATAAACGGAGACTGGCGAAGGACGAGGTGACGATGCGCGTCGGGAATGGTTCCAGAGTCGATGTGATCGCCGTCGGCATGCTGCCTCTACATTTACCTACGTGATTAGTTTTGAACCTTAAT
Source organism: Triticum aestivum (assembly GCF_018294505.1). Lineage (NCBI taxonomy): Eukaryota > Viridiplantae > Streptophyta > Magnoliopsida > Poales > Poaceae > Triticum > Triticum aestivum. The sequence goes on from NC_057812.1 coordinate 313,385,196, forward strand.
AATTGTTATTTAGTGCCAAGTTTGAGCATGAACATTGTATCTGGATCTCGGTTAATGCGAGATGGCTACTCATTTAAGTCTGAGAATAATGGTTGTTCGATTTATATGAGAGATATGTTTTATGGTCATGCTCCGATGGTCAATGGTTTATTCTTAATGAATCTCGGGCGTAATATTACACATGTTCATAGTGTAGATGCCAAAAGGTGTAAAGTTGATAACGATAGTCCCACATACTTGTGGCACTGCCGCCTTGGTCACATTGGTGTCAAGCGCATGAAGAAGCTCCATGCTGATGGACTTTTGGAGTCTCTTGATTATGAATCGTTTGACACATGCGAACCATGCCTCATGGGCAAAATGACCAAGACTCCGTTCTCCGGAACAATGGAGCGAGCAACCAACTTGTTGGAAATCATATATACCGATGTGTGCGGTCCAATGAGCGTCGAGGCTCGCGGAGGATATCGTTATGTTCTCACTCTAACTGATGACTTAAGTAGATATGGGTATGTCTACTTAATGAAACACAAGTCTGAGACCTTTGAAAAGTTCAAGGAATTTCAGAATGAGGTGGAGAATCAACGTGACCGAAAGATAAAGTTCCTACGATCAGATCGTGGAGGAGAATACTTAAGTCACGAATTTGGGACACACTTAAGGAAATGTGGAATCGTTTCACAACTCACGCCGCCTGGAACACCTCAGCGAAACGGTGTGTCCGAATGTCGTAATCGCACTCTATTGGATATGGTGCGGTCTATGATGTCTCTTACCGATTTACCGCTATCATTTTGGGGATACGCTCTAGAGACAGCTACATTCACTTTAAATAGGGCACCGTCTAAATCCGTTGAGACGACATCGTATGAATTATGGTTTGGAAAGAAACCTAAGCTGTCGTTTCTAAAAGTTTGGGGATGCGATGCTTATGTCAAGAAACTTCAACCTGAAAAGCTCGAACCCAAGTCGGAAAAATGCGTCTTCATAGGATACCCTAAGGAAACTGTAGGGTATACCTTCTACTTAAGATCCGAAGGCAAGATCTTTGTTGCCAAAAACGGATGCTTTCTAGAAAAAGAGTTCCTCTCGAAAGAAGTAAGTGGGAGGAAAGTAGAACTCGATGAAGTACTACCTCTCGAACGGGAAAATGGTGCAGCTCAGGAAAATGTTCCTGTGATGCCCACACCAACTGAAGAGGAAACCAATGATGATGATCAAGGTACTTCGGATCAAGTTGCTACTGAACTTCGTAGGTCCACAAGGACACGTTCTGCACCAGAGTGGTACGGCAACCCTGTCCTGGAAATCATGTTGTTAGACAACGGTGAACCTTCGAACTATGAAGAAGTGATGGCGGGCCCAGATTCCAACAAATGGCTAGAAGCCATGAAATCCGAGATAGAATCCATGTATGAAAACAAAGTATGGACTTTGACTGACTTGCCCGATGATCGGCGAGCGATAGAAAACAAATGGATCTTTAAAAGGAAGACGGACGCGGATGGTAATGTCACCATCTATAAAGCTCGACTTGTCGCTAAGGGTTATCGACAAGTTCAAGGGATTGACTACGACGAGACATTCTCTCCTGTAGCGAAGCTTAAGTCCGTCCGAATCATGTTAGCAATTGCCGCATACTATGATTATGAGATATGGCAGATGGACGTCAAAACGGCATTCCTTAACGGGCATCTTAAGGAAGAGCTGTATATGATGCAGCCGGAAGGTTTTGTCGATCCTAAGAATGCTAACAAAGTATGCAAGCTCCAGCGATCCATTTATGGGCTAGTGCAAGCATCTCGGAGTTGGAATATTCGCTTTGATGAGATGATCAAAGCGTTTGGGTTTATGCAGACTTATGGAGAAGCCTGCGTTTACAAGAAAGTGAGTGGGAGCTCTGTAGCATTTCTCATATTATATGTGGATGACATACTCTTGATGGGAAATAATATAGAATTTCTGGACAGCATTAAGGCCTACTTGAACAAATGTTTTTCAATGAAGGACCTTGGAGAAGCTGCTTATATATTAGGCATCAAGATCTATAGAGATAGATCGAGACGCCTCATAGGTCTTTCACAAAGCACATACCTTGATAAGATTTTGAAAAAGTTCAAAATGGATGAGTCCAAGAAAGGGTTCTTGCCTATGTTACAAGGTGTGAGATTGAGCTCAGCTCAGTCACCGACCACGGCAAAAGATAAAGAAGAGATGAGTGTCATCCCCTATGCTTCAGCCATAGGATCTATTATGTATGCCATGCTGTGTACCAGACCTGATGTAAACCTTGCCGTAAGTTTGGTAGCAAGATACCAGAGTAATCCCGGCAAGGAACACTGGACAGCGGTCAAGAATATCCTGAAGTACCTGAAAAGGACAAAGGACATGTTTCTCGTTTATGGAGGTGACGAAGAGCTCGTCGTAAAGGGTTACGTCGACGCTAGCTTCGACACAGATCTGGATGACTCTAAGTCACAAACCGGATACGTGTATATGTTGAATGGTGGAGCAGTAAGCTGGTGCAGCTGCAAGCAGAGCGTCGTGGCGGGATCTACATGTGAAGCGGAGTACATGGCAGCCTCGGAGGCAGCGCATGAAGCTATTTGGGTGAAGGAGTTCATCACCGACCTAGGAGTCATACCCAATGCGTCGGGGCCAATCAAACTCTTCTGTGACAACACTGGAGCTATTGCCCTTGCCAAGGAGCCCAGGTTTCACAAGAAGACCAGGCACATCAAGCGTCGTTTCAACTCCATCCGTGAAAATGTTCAAGATGGAGACATAGAAATTTGCAAAGTACATACGGATCTGAATGTCGCAGATCCATTGACTAAACCTCTCTCGCGAGCAAAACATGATCAACACCAGAACTCTATGGGTGTTCGATTCATCACAATGTAACTAGATTGGTGACTCTAGTGCAAGTGGGAGACTGTTGGAAATATGCCCTAGAGGCAATAATAAAAGTATTATTATATTTCTATGTTCATGATAATTGTCTTTTATTCATGCTATAACTGTATTATCCGAAAATCATAACACACGTGTGAATACAAAGACCACAATATGTCCCTAGTGAGCCTCTAGTTGACTAGCTCGTTGTGATCAACAGATAGTCATGGTTTCCTGGCTATGGACATTGGATGTCGTTGATAACGGGATCACATCATTAGGAGAATGATGTGATGGACAAGAGCCAATCCTAAGCATAGCACAAAGATCATGTAGTTCGTTTGCTAGAGCTTTGCCAATGTCAAGTATCTCTTCCTTTGACCATGAGAGCGTGTAACTCCTGGATACCGTAGGAGTGCTTTGGGTGTATCAAACGTCACAACGTAACTGGGTGACTATAAAGATGCACTACAGGTATCTCCGAAAGTATCTATTGTTTTATGCGGATCGAGACTGGGATTTGTCACTCCGTATGACGGAGAGGTATCTCTGGGCCCACTCGGTAATGCATCATCATGAGCTCAAGGTGACCAAGGTGTTGGCCGCGGGATCATGCATTACGGTACGAGTAAAGTGACTTGCCGGTAACGAGACTGAACAAGGTATTGGGATACCGACGATCGAGTCTCGGGCAAGTAACGTACCGATTGACAAAGGGAATTGTATACAGGGTTTGATCGAATCCTCGACATCGTGGTTCAACCGATGAAATCATCGAGGAGCATGTGGGAGCCAACATGGGTATCCAGACCCCGCTGTTGGTTATTGCCCGAGAGTGGTCTCGGTCATGTCTGCATGTCTCCCGAGCCCGTAGGGTCTACACACTTAAGGTTCGGTGACGCTAGGGTTGTTAGGAAGACTAGTATGTGACTACCGAATGTTGTTCGGAGTCCCGGATGAGATCCCGGACGTCACGAGGAGTTCCGGAATGGTCCGGAGGTAAAGTTTTATATATGGGAAGTTGTTAAACGGGCACCGGAAAGTTTCGGGGTCATACCGGTATTGTACCGGGACCACCGGAAGGATTCCGGGGGTCCACCGGGAGGGGCCACCCCTCCCGGGGGGCCACTTGGGCTGCGTGGGGATAGCAGCCAGCCCCTAGTGGGCTTGGCGCGCCCCCCTCCTTGGGCCCATGCGCCTAGGGGTGGGGGGGAAACCCTAAAGGGGGCGCACCCCCCTTGCTTGGGGGGCAAGCCCCCCACCCCTTGGCCGCCGCCCCCCCCTAGGGTTTTCCCTAGAGGGCCGGCCCCCCTTGCCCTTTCCCCTATATATAGAGGGGTCAGGGGAGGGCTTCAACACACCATAACTCAAGGCGCAGCCCCTCCCCTCCCCAACACATCTCCTCCTCCGTACGTGCTTGGCGAAGCCCTGTCGGAATACTGCCGCGTCAACTGCACCACGTCGTCGTGCTGCCGTTGGAGCTGCCTTCCTCAACCTCTCCTTCCTCCTTGCTGGATCAAGACGGAGGAGACGTCTCCCGTCCCGTACGTGTGTTGAACGCGGAGGTGCTGTCCGTTCAGCACTAGGACATCGGTGATCCGAATCACGTTCGAGTACGACTCCATCATCACCATCTCCTTGGCAAGCTTCCGCTCGTGATCTACAAGTGGTATGTAGATGCAAACTCTCTCCCTTGACTCGTTGCTTAGATGAACTCATAGATGGATCTTGGTGAAACCGTAGGAAAAATTTTAATTTTCTGCAACGTTCCCCAACAATGTCACCTCGGGAATCCGCGAGTTGAGTGCCAAGCATACATCAAGTGAATCAATAGAACACCCCATTGTCACCATGGGTATCCCACGGAAGACATACATCAAGTGTTCTCAAATCCTTAATAGTATTCAATCCGATAATAGTGAAACCTCAAAGGTAAAACTCAAGTCATCACAAGAAGGTAGAGGGGAGAAACACCATATGATTCAACTGTAGTAACAAAGCTCGCGGTACAACAAGATTGTGCCAATCAAGAACACGAGAGAGAGAGAGAGAGATCAAACACATAGCCACTGGTACATACCCTCAGCCTCGAGGATGATCTACTCCCTCCACGTCATGGAGACCACCGGTATGATGAAGATTGCCACCGGTGATGGTTTCCCCTTCCGGCAGGGTGCCGAAACAGGCTACCGATTAGTTTTTCGTGGCTACAGAGGCTTGCGGCGGTGGGACTCCCGATCTAGATTTCCTTCTGGGGGTTTCTAGATTTATAGGAATTTTTGGCGTCGGTTTCAAGTCAGGGGGTCCACAAGTCAACGACAAGGCAGGGGGCACGCCCTAGAGGGTGGGCGCACCCTCCATGCTTGTCGTTGACTCGGGACTCTTCTAGACCAACTCTTGTGCTTCGGGGGCTTTTTCTGGTCCATTAAAAATCACCATAAATTTTCAGCTTGTTTGGACTCTGTTTGATATTCCTTTTCTACAAAACTAAACAAGGAAAAAAACAGAAAATGACACTAAGCTCTAGGTTAATAGGTTAGTCCCAAAAAATATAAAATAGCATATAAATGCATATAAAACATCCAAGATAGATAATATAATAGCATGGAACAATCAAAAATTATAGATACGTTGGAGACGTGTCAAGGTCGCCGTGCGGCTAATTAATTACGGTATTCTTTTCGTGAGTGGCTTAATTAAGTTATCCAATTCCTAAGGGTAGCGTTGTACTAGTACTCTGCGTGTAAATTGACTGGCCATTAAGTTTTGTCGTTGCATGTCTGGATAACAATATAGAGCACCCTCAGTAATTATGAAAATAAAACCTTGTGATTTATGCACGCATCTTTGGGTAGCAGTTAATCCGTGTATTAATGTTGTTTTTTTGTTTTTAATTACCATCTGTGGTGCAGATGGAACGATCTCGATGGATGAAGAATCGGAGAACCACAGATTTTATTAGTAGTGTGATGGAGTTCATGAATTTGGCTGAAAGTACAAAGAGGAGAATTGGTGATGCGGATTACATCTTGTGTCCATGTACTGATTATGCCAATACAGAGTCATGTGAAGTTGCAGATGTCCAGTGGCAATTAGTCTCTCGTGGATTCATGGATGGATATACATGTTGGACTAGACACGGTGAAGAGGAGGTCATGGATGAAGATACCCAGGGCTGCGAGATGCCAAACCCCGATCGGTGTCACATCGATTTTGAATCTAACATCAGGGCAGAGGCGTCAAGCTACCAATGGAACACCGGAAAGCTGCAACACCTATTGGAAAACCAAGACGTCGACACAGATGACGACGATGTTGATATGCCAGATTTTGCTGCTATGATTGCAGATTTCAAGGGCCCGAAAAAGGATATGATTGGGTACAAGGATCTGCCAACCATTGATGCATACTCCAAGAAGGAATTGTATCTAGGTTGCAAAAAGAAATTTTCCAAGTTGAGTGCCACCCTAGCGCTTCTCGGATTTAAAGTAGCAAATGGTCTATCAAACAACGGCTTCTCAGAGATGTTAGGTCTTTTCAAAGAAATTCTTCCGGAAGATAATGTGCTCCCCAGAAGCACGAATGAACCAAAGAAAATTGTTTGCCCATTGGAACTTGAAGTACAGAATATACACGCTTGTGTGAATGATTGTATATTGTACCATGGTGAGCACAAAGATTTGCATGCATGTCCCACATGCAAGCACGCACAATATAAGTGTAGGAGAGCAAAGGACAACTACGAATTGGACGATGAGATCAAGACAAGAATCCCATTCAAGGTTGTTTGGTACTTGCCTTTAATTCCAAGGTTGTGGCGTTTGTTTGCAAACCCTAGAGAGGCAAAGAGGTTGCGGTGGCATCATGATGGGCGAATTGCGGATAAGTATATGAGGCACCCGAAAGATAGGGATCAATGGGAATTAATCGACAACAAGTTTCAATACTTTGCCAAGGATCCTAGAAGTATAAGGCTCGGGGAGTGTACTAACGGGATGAATCCTTTTGGCGATATGAGCACCAATCACAGCACATGTCCGGTGCTTCTGTGCATATATAACCTAGCTCCTTGGTTGTGTATGAAAAAATACATTATGATGTCAATGATTATCCAAGGCCTGAAACAACCTGGAAATGACATCGACATTTACTTTCAGCTACTGGTAGAAGAACTACTGACAGTGTGGATAGATGCGCCTACTGTAATATGTTATGATGCTTATAGAAAGGAGATTTTCGATCCACATGTGATGCTGGTGCACACTATTCAAGATATGTCGGCATTAGGCAACACATCAGGGCAGAAAACAAAGGGAGATGTAGGGTGTGTCACATGCATGGATAGGACAGCTAACAGATTTCTTCCCAACTCGCGCAAAACCGTGTATTTGCATCATCATAAGTTCTTCCAAAGAAATCACCCATACCGAAAGATGAAGCTGAATTTGATGGTACGACAGAGGTAGGTGTGGGCCCAGGACCTTATGATGGGGAGGTGGTCCACAACATGGCTAAACAAATTAATGGTGTGCTTGGCAAGAAGCACGCTTTGACGGTGAAACAAACACCCAAGGGTCAAGTGTTTAAGAAGAAATCGGTGTTCTGGAAATTACCTTAATGGGAGATTCTGCATCTACGTCATTGCATTGATGTCATGCACGTAGATAAGAACGTATGTGAAAGCATCCTTGATACTCTGCTCAAGATTAAAGGTAAAAGAAAGGATGGTGATGGTTCACGGCTCGATATGCTTGTTTAACAATCAAAATGTGAGAGTGAAGTAGAAGATGATGACAAATTCATCAAAGCTCGCCAAAGTTACAATTTCAATACAAAAGAAGCAACACAGTTCTTCACCTATTTTTTGTCAGTTAAGACACCCTCTTCCTACTCCGCAAACATCAGAACTCTCATGGATGTGAGCTTAGGTAAAATTAAGTTGGGACACATGAATTCACATGATTGCCACGTAATGTTGACACAAATCCTCCTGGTGGCCATCAGGAATCTGATGGACAAAGATATAAGAAACACACACATTGAGCCATGTGATTTCTTCAACCAACTATGGAAAAAAGTTGTAGATCCTGAAGAGTTGGATCATATGCAAGATGATATTGCAAGAATATTGTCCAACCTAGAGATGTTTTCCCACCGTCATTCTTTGATGTTATGGTCCATCTCACTATGCACCTTGTCAACGAGATAAAGTATTGTGGTCCTATTTTTCTTCGCAACATGTATCCCTTCAAGCGGTTCATGGGAATACTGGAGTGCTTTTGTCGGGACCGAAACCATCCAGAGGCAAGCATCCTACAAGGTTATACCGCGGAGGAGGTGGTTTAGTTTTTCACCGAATACATGAAACAAAGACCTATAGGTTTTCCCCTCTCTTGCCACGAGGGAAGGCTGAAAGGTAAGTCGGTCCTTGATGGCATGCAAATGGCTGCACCCGGAGAATTGGCAGAGAAACCCCATTTGACGGTACTGCTTAACAGCCCAGTTCTCAGCACTTATGCCAAAGAACACTTGGAAGAGATACACCAAAGCTTCTTACCAATGGTTCCTTCATCAGATGTGGAGATGAAGGAGCACACTAAGAACTACGTCGAATGGCTGAAGAATCGTTTGGCACAAGGATCCATCAATGACATTGTTACGTGGTTGGCACAAAAGCCATCACCTACAGTGTTGATGTACCAAGCATATGACATAAATGGATACACGTTCTACACTGAGGAACATGATGAGAAGACCTCATATCATAACAACTATTTTTGAATAAAATGCATGACTGTAGATGAAGCTGATAAAAGAGTATACTATGGAACCATCAGAGATTTGGGAGCTTGACTATGTGAAAGTTAAGGTGGCATTATTCAGGTGTGCATGGATCCCTCTTGGTCATGTAAAGGTTGATGGTTACAAGAAGGCCTGTGTTAATAGGACAACGATGGCATATCATGTGGACCCATTCATTCTTTCCAGCGATGCTACCCAGATTTTCTTTGCGCAAGATCCCTTGCGTAAGAACTGCCATGTAGTGATGCATGTGAAGAGGAGGGTACTGGTTTGTTGATGATGTTGCCGATGAGGACGAGTACGATGAATTTGCTGAGTTGCAAGCCAAGGGATCACACACCCGCGTAACAGAGAAGTGTAAAATCATCAGAAAACCCAAGTTCATTCGGGGTCAATGTAATGATCCATGTTCCCCCATGTACATGGGAATTAAGCCGTAAGACTAGTCTTTATGCCTACCCTGCAACTTAATTCATTCAATTTAGAACTGTCGCGTGTATTGAATTTGTGAGTTATGCCCGGTTTTCTGTTGATGTAAGAACCGTTAATATGTTGACTCTGATATGATGTCAGCTCAAGCGATGAATATGAACTGTTTATTATTATTATTATTATTATTATTATTATTATTATTATTATATCATAGAGGTAGCACACTCAATTGATCTCACTACAGTATGTGTGAACAAAAATATGCAATCTGGTTTGCGAATAGCACACGGTTCGTTCATGAAAGTTGTGTGCCGACCAAACCTCACGCGTGATCTGAGTCGTGCTTTCTAATTGGCCAGAACACAAACCCCACGGATCGTACGTCTCCACTGTTGGATGCTCCTAGATCGAACAGTGATCCTCATCCCTTTCGACAGCACATGCAGTTCCGGTTGTAAATTTATTTTTATGCACAAAATGCATGTTAAACTCAAAAATGTCTTAAATATAGCTAATGATACCTGAAATGCGCTAGAAAATCAAACCTGTGGTATAATGGTGATTGCGTACCGTGGAAATTTTTATGAGGCCAAACGATGAAGTCACCGGCCACTAGAGTTTGAATTGACACATATCCTTTTGGAAACCATGATTATTCATGTGAGATGCTCCGGTTTGGAAGGAGCGATCATCAAAACTTTTGCCAAACTTTACCAATTTTTTTCCACGGGGTCATGAGAGAACGCCACTGGCATAAATTGATTTTGATGATTTCCAGACTCCATTTGAATTTCTTGTAATTAAAATACCAACTAGGCCTATGCCAATGGCCACACCTCGCAGCCGAAATGTTTGAAACTTCTCCCCGCTTCTTGGACAAACGGATGAAAAATCGCAAAGCGATGCACAAATGATTTGTACACCTTCTTTGCTAAGGGTGGCCATTGTGGGGGTATCATAGACAGTATCATGCACTCGGGAATAGCAAATATGATGATGTGGCAAGGAATTAAAGAAGGGAGAGTGGGTTAGAGTAACATAGGTAGATATCATAACATAATAAATGTTATACTACTTTGTGTCATGCATGGCCATAAATACAGTCATCTATGATACTATGCACTATGAAGGTATGTATGTAGTATCATACACTAGTATCATATGCATGATACTAGAATATGATACTCCCCACTATAAGGCTGGCCATAGTGGTGGCATCATAGCCGGTATCATGCACTCGGAAATAGCAAGTATGCTGATGTGGCAAAGAATTAAAGAAGATAGAGAGGGTTAGAGTAACATATAGGTAGATATTGTATCATGTTAAATGCTATGCTAATTTGTGCCATGCATGGCAATAAATATGATCATCTATGATACTACTCTATTATACTATGCACTATAATTAAAGGTAATATCATATATATGCATGGTACTAGTATATGATTCTCTCCACTATGAGTAGCCTAAGTATAGCCTAATTAAAACACCCACATGTAGTTGTTCACTACAAGAAATACGTCAACTTGCGACCATCACTATTGGTCACTGAATGGTCATTGTTTTCTATTTGTGACCTTTTTGTGACCAAAACAGATGGTTGATACGTCTCCAACGTATCTATAATTTTTGATTGCTCCATGATATATTATCTACTGTTTTGAATGTTTATGGGCTTTATTATACACTTTTATATCATTTTTGGGACTAGCCTATTAACCCAGAGCCCAGTGCCAGTTTCTGTTTTTACCCTGTTTTAGGGTTTCGAAGAAAAGGAAAATCAAACGGAGTCCAATTAACCTGAAACTTCACGGAACTCATTTTTGGAAGGAAAGAAGCCCAGAAGACTTGGAGTGCATGTCGGGGAACCTACGATGAGGTCACGAGGTAGGGGGGCGCGCCCACCCCCCTGGGCGCGCCCTCCACCCTCGTGAGCCCCTCGTGGCCCCCCTGACGTACTTCTTCCACCTATATATCGCCATATACCCTAAAAACACCAGTGAGCACAATAGATCGGGAGTTCCACCGCTAGAAGCCTCCGTAGCCACCGAAAACCAATCTAGACCCGTTCCGGCACCCTGCCGGAGGGGGCAATCCTTCTCAGGTGGCCATCTTCATCATCCCGGTGCTCTCCATGACGATGAGGGAGTAGTTCTCCCTCGGGGCTGAGGGTATGTACCAGTAGCTATGTGTTTGATCTCTCTCTCTCTCTCGTGTTCTTGATTTGGCACGATCTTGATGTATCGCGAGCTTTGCTATTATAGTTGGATCTTATGTTTCTCCTCCCCTTCTTCTCTCTTGTAATGAATTGAGTTTCCCCTTTGAAGTTATCTTATCGGATTGAGTCTTTAAAGATTTGAGAACCCTAGATGTATGTCTTGCCGTGGATATCTGTGGTGACAATGGGATATCACGTGATTCACTTGATGTATGTTTTGGTGATCAACTTGCGGGTTCCACCCATGAACCTATGCATAGGGGTTGGCACACGTTTTCATCGTGATTCTCCGATAGAACTTTGGGGCACTCTTTGAGGTCCTTTGTGTTGGTTTGAATAGATGAATCTGAGATTGTGTGATGCATATCGTATAATCATACCCACGGGTACTTGAGGTGACATTGGAGTATCTAGGTGACATTAGGGTTTTGGTTGATTTGTGTCTTAAGGTGTTATTCTAGTACGAACTCTAGGGCTGTTTGTGACACTTATAGGAATAGCCCAACAGATTGATTGGAAAGAATAACTTTGAGGTGGTTTCGTACCCTACCATAATCTCTTTGTTCGTTCTCCGCTATTAGTGACTTTGGAGTGACTCTTTGTTGCATGTTGAGGGATGGTTATGTGATCCAATTATGTTATTATTGTTGAGAGGACTTGCACTAGTGAAAGTATGAACCCTAGGCCTTGTTTCCTAGCATTGCAATACCGTTTACGCTCACTTTTATCATTAGTTGCTGTTTTTATAATTTCAGATTACAAATACTATTATCTACTATCCATATTGCACTTGTATCACCATTTCTTCGCCGAACTAGTGCACCTATACAATTTACCATTGTATTGGGTGTGTTGGGGACACAAGAGACTCTTTGTTATTTGGTTGCAGGGTTGCTTGAGAAAGACCATCTTCATCCTACGCCTCCTACGAATTGATAAAACTTAGGTCATCCACTTGAGGGAAATTTGCTACTGTCCTACAAACCTCTGCACTTGGAGGCCCAACAACGTCTACAAGAAGAAGGTTGTGTAGTAGACATCAAGCTCTTTTCTGGCGCCGTTGCCGGGGAGGTTAGCGCTTGAAGGTATATCTTTAGATCTTGCAATCGAGTCTTTTAGTTTCTTGTTTTATCACTAGTTTAGTTTATAAAATAAAACTATAAAAAATGGAATTGAGTTTGTCTCATACGCTTCACCTTTTTAATATCTTTCGTGAGTATGATGGAAAGGATAATTGTGCTCAAGTGCTAGAAGAAGAAATCTATAAAATGTTTGGCACTAAATCATTGAATGGTGAGCATGATTGCAATGTTGTTAGTATGAATTCCTTGAATATCCATGATGCTAATGATATGCAAAGCCACAAGCTTGGGGAAGCTATGTTTGATGAGGATGATATTTTTTGTCCCTCAAGCTTTGATGAGCAAATTTATTATGATGAAAGCATGCCTCCTATATATGATGATTATTGTGATGACATGTATGCTTTAAAGAATAATGATAACCATGAAACTTGTCATCTTGATCTTAATTTTCGATCACATGATAGTTATTTTGTTGAGTTTGCTCCCACTATTATTCATGAGAAGAAATTTGCTTATGTGGAGAGTAGTAAATTTTCTATGCTTGTAGATCATGAAAAGAATGCTTTATGTGCTGGTTATATTGTTGAATTCATTCATGATGCTACTGAAAATTATTATGACGGAGGAACATATGCTTGTAGGAATTGCAATAATATCAAGTTTCCTCTCTATGTGCTTAAAGTTTTGAAGTTATGCTTGTTTTGCCCTCCTATGCTAGTTGATTATTGTTACCACAAGTTGTTTGCTCACCAAATCCCTATGCATAGGAAGTGGGTTAGACTTAAAAGTGCTAGTCATATTCTTCATGATGCTCTCTTTATGTTACAATTCTTATCCTTTATGTGAGCATCATTGAAATCATCATGCCTAGCTAGGGGCGTTAAACGATAGCGCTTGTTGGGAGGCAACCCAACTTTATTTTTATTCCTTGATTTTTGTTCCTGTTTAGTAATAAGTAATTCATCTAGCCTCTGTTTAGATGTGGTTTTATGCTTTTAATTAGTGTTTGTGCCAAGTAGAACCTTTGGGAATACTTGGGGGAAGTCTTTATGATCATGCTGTAAAAAACAGAAACTTTGGCGCTCACGAGAATTACTGCCATTTTTATTTGGATAGTGATATTTAGTTAATTCTTTTTGAATATGATTAATAGATAAATTACTCAGGTCCATAAATTTATTTTAGAATTTTATGAGTTCCAGAAGTATACGTTTTATCCAGATTACCACAGACTGTTCTGTTTTTGACAGATTCTGTTTTTCATGTGTTGTTTACTTATTTTGATGAATCTATGGCTAGTAAAATAGTTTATAAACCATAGAGAAGTTGGAATACAGTAATTTTAACACCAATATAAATAAATAATGAGTTCATTACAGTACCTTGAAGTGGTGATTTACTTTCTTATACTAACGGAGCTTACGAGTTTTCTGTTAAGTTTTGTGTTGTGAAGTTTTCAAGTTTTGGGTAAGGATTCGATGGACTATGGAATAAGCAGCGGCAAGAGCATAAACTTGGGGATTACCAAGGCACCCCAAGGTAATATTCAAGGATATCCAAGAGCCTAAGCTTGGGGATGCCCCGGAAGGCATCCCCTCTTTCGTCTTCGTTCATCGGTAACTTTATTTGGAGCTATATTTTTATTTACCACATGATATGTGTTTTTCTTGGAGCGTCAATTTATTTTGTTAAGACTTTCTTGCTTTTATTTAGAAAAAAAATGCATCTTTTATTTCAATAAAAGTGGCATTGATAGCCTTTACTATGCCTATGTTACAAGTATACATGTTGCTGTTTGAAAACAGAAAGTTTACCGCTGTTGCAATAATTCCGTAGAAAAGTCAGAATGTGATAAAATGTTGAAACCTTTTGCATATTAAGCTCTGATAAATTTAATACAGTGGGAATTTTCTTTCATAACGTTTGTAGCTAGGTAAGTATGGATGTTGCAGCATTCTTTACAGACTATCCTGTTTAGGCAGATTGCTGTTATGTTTGCATTGTTTGCATATGATTGCTTCTTTAATGATTCTATTTGAGGATAGGACTATTAAATATGCAGAGGCATTTAGTATGCAATGTTGAATAATAATTTTAGTGATTTGCTACAGTAGAGTATGATAAGGTTTTGGCAATGGTTTATACTAACTTATCTCACGAGTCCTTGTTGAGTTTTGTGTGGATGAAGCTTTTGAGATTTAGGGAGACCGTGATATGAGAGGAATTAAGGAGACATAAAAGCTAAAGCTTGGGGATTCCCAAGGCACCCCAAGATAACATTTCAAGAAGTCTCAAGCATCTAAGCTTGGGGATGCCCCGGTTGGCATCCCACCTTTCTTCTTCAACAACTGTCGGTTAGTATCGGTTGATCCTAAGTTTTTTGCTTCTTCACATGATGTTTGCCATTCTTAGAATGTCATTTTATTTTATTTTGTTTTGGTTGCTGTTTAAATAAAGTATCAAGGTCTGAAATTATTGAATGATAGAGTCTTCACATAGTTGCGTAATTATTCAACTACTCATTGATCTTCACTTATATCTTTCGGAGTAGTTTGTTGTTGCTCTAGTGCTTCACTTATATATTTTAGAGCATGGTGGTACTTTTATTTTGAAGAAATGGATGAACTCTCATGCTTCACTTATATTATTTTGAGAGTCTTAAATAGCATGGTAATTTTCTTAAAATCCTAATATGCTAGGTATACAATATTAATAATAAAACTTTCTTATGAGTGTATTGAATACTAAGAGAAGTTTGATGCTTGATAATTTTTTTGAGATATGGAGGTAATAATATCAAAGTCGTGCAAGTTGAGTAGTTGTGAAATTGAGAAATACTTGTGCTGAGGTTTGCAAGTCCCGTAGCATGCACATATGGCAAACATTGTGTAACAAAACATGAGGTGTTATTTGATTGTCTTCCTTATGAGTGGCGGTCGGGGACGAGGGATGGTCTTTTCCTACCAATCTATCCCCCTAGGAGCATGCGCGTAGTACCGAGGTTTTTGATGACTTGTAGATTTTTGCAATAAGTATGTGAGTTCTTTATGACTAATGTTGAGTCCATGGATTATATGCACTCTCACCCTTCCATCCTTGCTAGCCTCTTCGGTACCGTGCATTGCCCTTTCTCACATCGAGAGTTGGTGCAAACTTCGCCGGTGCATCCAAACCCCTTGATATGATACGCTCTTTCACACATAAACCTCCTCAAAACAGCCACCATACCTACCTATTATGGCATTTCCATAGCCATTCCGAGATATATTTCCATGCAACTTTCCACCATTCCGTTCATCATGACACATTCATCATTGTCATATTGCTTAGCATGATCATGTAGTTGACATAGTATTTGTGGCAAAGCCACCGTTCATAATTTTTTCATACTTGTCACTCTTGATTCATTGCATATCCCGGTACACCGCCGGAGGCATCCATATAGAGTCATATTTTGTTCTAGTATCAAGTTGTAATCATTGAGTTGTAAATAAATAGAAGTGTGATGATCATCATTCAATAGAGCATTGTCCCAAAAAAAAGAGAAAGGCCAAAGAAAAAAAAGAAGGCCTAAAAAAGGGGCAATGCTACTATCCTTTTTTCCACACTTGTGCTTCAAAGTAGCACCATGTTCTTCATATAGAGAGTCTCTTGAGTTATCACTTTCATATACTAGTGGGAATTTTCATTATAGAACTTGGCTTGTATATTCCAACAATGGGCCTCCTCAAGTGCCGTAGGTCTTCGTGAGCAAGAAAGTTGGATGCACACCCACTTAGTTTCTTTTGTTGAGCTTTCATACATTTATAGCTCTAGTGCATCCGTTGCATGGCAACCCCTACTCCTTGCATTAACATCAATTGGTGGGCATCTCCATAGCCCATTGATTAGCCTCGTTGATGTGAGACTTTCTCCTTTTTGTCTTCTCCATATAAGCCCCATCATCATATTCTATTCCACCCATAGTGCTATATCCATGGCTCGTGCTCATGTATTGCGTGAAAGTTTATGAGTTTGAGATTACTGAAGTATGAAAAAATTGCTTGGCTTGTCATGGGGGTTGTGCATGATGAGAGCATTCTTGTGTGACGAAAATGAAACATGACTAAACTATATGATTTTGTAGGGATGAACTTTCTTTGGCCATGTTATTTTGAGAAGACATGATTGCTTAGTTAGTATGCTTGAAGTATTATCATTTTTATGTCAATATGAACTTTTGTCTTGAATCTTTCAGATCTGAATATTCATACCACAATTAAGAAAAATCACATTGAAATTATGCCAAGTAGCACTCTGCATCAAAAATTCTGTTTTTATCATTTACCTACTCGAGGACGAGCAAGAATTAAGCTTGGGGATGCTGATACGTCTCCAACGTATCTATAATTTTTGATTGCTCCATGCTATATTATCTACTATTTTGAATGTTTATGGCCTTTATTATACACTTTCATATCATTTTTGGGACTAACCTATTAACCCAGAGCCCAGTGCCAGTTTCTGTTTTACCCTATTTTAGGGTTTCGAAGAAAAGGAAAATCAAACGGAGTCCAATTGACCTGAAACTTCAGGGAACTCATTTTTGGAAGGAAATAAGCCCAGAAGACTTGGAGTGCACGTCGGGGAACCTACAAGGAGGTCACGAGGCAGGGGGCGCGCCCACCCCCCCTGGGCGCGCCCTCCACCCTCGTGAGCCCCTTGTGGCCCCCCTGATGTACTTCTTCCGCCTATATATCTCCATATACCCTAAAAACACCCGTGAGCACAATAGATCGGGAGTTCCGCCACCAGAAGCCTCCGTAGCCACCGAAAACCAATCTAGACCCATTCCGGCACCCTGCCGGAGGGGGCAATCCTTCTCCAGTGGCCATCTTCATCATCCCGGTGCTCTCCACGACGAGGAGGGAGTAGTTCTCCCTCGGGGCTGAGGGTATGTACCAGTAGCTATGTGTTTGACCTCTCTCTCTATCTCGTGTTCTTGATTTGGCACGATCTTGATGTATCGCGAGCTTTGCTAATATAGTTGGATCTTATGTTTCTCCTCCCCGTCTTCTCTCTTCTAATGAATTGAGTTTCCCCTTTGAAGTTATCTTATCGGATTGAGTCTTTAAAGATTTGAGAACACTTGATGTATGTCTTGCCATGGATATCTGTGGTGACAATGGGATATCACGTGATTCACTTGATGTATGTTTTGGTGATCAACTTGCGAGTTCCACCCATGAACCTATGCATAGGGGTTGGCACACATTTTCGTCGTGATTCTCCGGTAGAACTTTGGGGCACTCTTTGAGGTCCTTTGTGTTGGTTTGAATAGATGAATCTGAGATTGTGTGACGCATATCCTATAATCATACCCACGGATACTTGAGGTGACATTGGAGTATCTAGGTGACATTAGGGTTTTGGTTGATTTGTGTCTTAAGGTGTTATTCTAGTACAAACTCTAGGGCTGTTTGTAACACTTATAGGAATAGCCCAACAGATTGATTGGAAAGAATAACTTTGAGGTGGTTTCGTACCCTACAATAATCTCTTCGTTCGTTCTCCGCTATTAGTGATTTTGGAGTGACTCTTTGTTGCATGTTGAGGGATGGTTATGTGATCCAATTATGTTATTATTGTTGAGAGGACTTGCACTAGTGAAAGTATGAACACTAGGCCTTGTTTCCTAGCATTGCAATACCGTTTATGCTCACTTTTATCATTAGTTACCTTGCTGTTTTTATAATTTCAGATTACAAATATTGTTATCTACTATCCATATTGCACTTGTATCACCATCTCTTCGCCGAACTAGTGCACCTATACAATCTACCATTGTATTGGGTGTGTTGGGGACACAAGAGACTCTTTGTTATTTGGTTGCAGGGTTGCTTGAGAGAGACCATCTTCATCCTACGCCTCCTACGGATTGATAAACCTTAGGTCATCCACTTGAGGGAAATTTGCTACTGTCCTACAAACCTCTGCACTTGGAGGCCCAACAACGTCTACAAGAAGAAGGTTGTGTAGTAGACATCAATGGTCAAAAGCTGGCCATCGTAAACTGAAATTAATGACCTTTCTTCTGGAATGGTCGTAGACGTTTATGACTAAAAAAAGGTCGTAGATTCAACAACCAATTATTTTGGTCACTAGCAATCTGTCCACACCACGTTAGATCCACCGTGGCAAGCTGACGTGGCAGAATTACGACCAAGTGAAAAGGTCGTAAATTAGAATCGGCCCTGGCCAATTTGCTGTTTTACATGGGCCGAGCCCAACAATTCAACCTTTATATATTTTTTTCTTATTAATTTTGGTCAGCTATATGGGACAGGCCCAACTATTCGGCCTTTTTAATTTATCGGCCATGGCCTTTTTGCCTCAACAACTTTAGTTTTTTCCACTAGTCAAATGGGTCCCAGTTGTCAGGTTCTGGTAAGTGGGCCCCAGCTAGCAAGGTCATATTCGTCATATTTCAGTTTAACAGTAAATAAATAACCAGTATTGGCACAAACAAAAAACACATGTAATACTCCAGATTCAGTACAGAGCTCCTGTTGTACAAATAACATATACAGTACTTTACAAGATCTACAAGCTCTACACGTAATAAGCTCCAACATATACAAGCTCTACCAGAAGCTCTACAAGTGTAATAACTAGCTACAAGCTCTAAAAGTGTGGCAATCACGGTTACAAGCTCCACATGTGTGATACGTCTCCGTCATATCTATAATTTTTGATTGTTCCATGCCAACATTCTACAACTTTCATATACTTTTGGCAACTTTTTATAGTATTTTTAGGACTAACATATTGATCCAGTGCCCAGTGCAAGTTCCTGTTTGTTGCATGTTTTCTGTTTCGCAGTAAATCCATATCAAACAGAGTCCAAACGGGAAAAAAACTGACGGAGATTTTTTTGGAATATATGTGATTTTTGGGAAGAAAAATTAATGCGAGACGATGCCCGAGGGGGCCACGAGGAAGGGGGCGTGCCCTGGGCCCTCGTGGCCACCCCATAAGGCGGTTAATGCCCTTATTTCGCTGCAATAAAGCTAATATCCGGATAGAGATCGTGTCAAAATTTCAGCCCAATCGGAGTTACGGATCTCCGGGAGTATAAGAAACGGTGAAAGGGTAGAATCTGAGAACGCAGAAACAGAGAGAGACAGATCCAATCTCGGAGGGGCTCTCGCCCCTCCCACGCCATAGAGACCATGGACCAGAGGGGAAACCCTTCCCCCATCTAGGGAGAAGGTCAAGGAAGAAGAAGAAGGAGGGGCTCTCTCCCCCTCGCTTCCAGTGGCGCCGGAACACCGCCGGGGGCCATCATCATCACTGCCATCTTCACCAACACCTCCGCCATCTTCACCAACATCTCCATCACCTTGCCCATCTATCTACAGTGGTCCACTCTCCCGCAACCCGCTGTCCCTCTACTTGAACATGGTGCTTTATGCTTCATATTATTATCCAATGATGTGTTGCCATCCTATGATGTCTGAGTAGATTTTCGTTGTCCTATCGGTGGATGATGAATTGCTATGATTGATTTAATTTTCTTGTGGTTATGTTGCTGTCCTTTGGTGCCCATCATATGAGCGCGTGCGTGGATCACACCATAGGGTTAGTTGTATGTTGATAGGACTATGTATTGGAGGGCAAGAGTGACAGAAGCTTCAACCTAGCATATAAATTGATGCATATGGGATTGAAGGGGGGCCAATATATCTTAATTCTATGGTTGGGTTTTACCTTAATGAATGTTAGTAGTTGCAGATGCTTGCTAATAGTTCCAATCATAAGTGTATAGAATTCCAAGTCAGGGATGGCATGCTAGCAGTGGCCTCTCCCACATAAAACTTGCTATCGGTCTAGTAAAGTAGTCAATTGCTTAGGGACAATCTCACAATTCCTACCACCACTTTTCCACACTTGCTATATTTACTTTATTGTTTCTTTATCTAAACAGCCCCTACTTTTTATTTACTTGCTCTTTATATTCTTGCAAACCTATCCAACAACACCTACAAAGTACTTCTAGTTTCATACTCATTCTAGGTAAAGAAAACGTTAAGCGTGCATAGAGTTGTTTCGGTGGTCGATAGAACTTGAGGGAATATTTGTTCTACCTTTAGCTCCTCATTGGGTTCGACACTCTTACTTATCGAAAGAGGCTACAATTGATCCCCTATACTTGTGTGTTATCAAGACCTTTTTCTGGTGCCATTGCCGGGGAGCCATAGCGTGGGGTGAATATTCTCGTGTGTGCTTGTTTGCTTTATCACTAAGTAGTTTTTATTTTGTGCTCTTGTTTTCTATCTTTAGTTATGGGTAGGAAACGCAAAATACCAAAAAAATTAGTTGTAACTACTGAAACAATGGTTAAAGAACCACTCAAAATCTATCACGCTCCTAAAGCTTATTACTTGGATCATCTTCGATCCCTATGTGCTCGTGCTGAAACCCCAACTAGCTTAGTTGAGGGCAAATCCTTAGATGAGCATGCTTGTTATGTGCAACACCGTATATCTGAAAAAGGGAAACATTTACTGGATCAAATTCACCGTTTGCAATGCTATGCTTGGAATTTATGTGAAATATATGATGTTACTTTTTGTTCTGAAAATCCTAAGAAACACCTGCCCTACCAATGTGAGTTTATTGATAATGGAGTCATATCTTCCTATGCTAAGGGTGTTTATAATTACTATGATGTTCAACAAATTGAAGAATTTGTTGCTTTTAAGGGTGCTTATGAAATTGCTTCTTTGATTGAAACGTATGATTCTACTCTTTACAAATCTGAAATTTTGCCATACTTGAATATTGTTATGAGAATTATGCTTCTAATGCCTATGTGAAACCATATATCGAGGTCTCCTCCGCTGTCCAAGAAGAGACTAATATTTTGCAGGAGTCCATGGAAGAAGAAATTGATGAAACTATGAGATCATTGGATGAAAAAGATGATGTGGAGAGCGAAGAACAAAAGGAGGAAGAGCATATTAGCTACCCGTGCCCACCTTCTAATGAGAGTAATTCTTCAACTCATACATTGTTTAATTTCCATTCGTGCTTACCGAAGGATGATTATTATGATCCCGTTGATTCTCTTGAAATATCCCTTTTTGATGATGCTTGCTATGCTTGTGCTCAAGATGCCAATATAAATTATGCTTATGGAGATGAACTTGCTATATTTCCTTATGTTAAACATGAAATTGTTGCTATTGCACCCACACATGATAGTCCTATTATCTTTTTGAATTCTCCCGGCTACACTATATCGGAGAAGTTTGCACTTATTAAGGATTATATTGATGGGTTGCATTTTACTATTACACATGATGATTTTGATAGATATAATATGCATGTGCTTGCTACTCCTACTTGCAGTTATTATGAGAGAGGAACTACATCTCCGCCTCTTTATGTTTCCAACACGAAAAAATTGCAAGAAACTGTTTATACTATGCATTGTCCTTTACTTTGTGTGCATGAATTGTTCTTTTATGACATGCCGATGCATAGGAAGAGAGTTAGACTTCGTCATTGCATGATATATGTTACCTTGTGCTCACTAATAAATTACAAATCATTGTTAATTAAAATTGGCTTTGATATACCTTGGGATCCGGGTGGATCCATTACTTGAGCACTATATGCCTAGCTTAATGGCTTTAAAGAAAGCGCTGCCAGGGAGACAACCCGGAAGTTTTAGAGAGTCACTTATTTATGTTGTGTGCTTTTATAAGGTTTAAAAATAAAAATAATGTGCCAAGGTTTGCCTTTAGGAGGTTTACTTTGCTTGTTGGTTTGTACGGTGCAGGATAGAAACTTTGGCTGTAGTGCGCGATTTTACATTTTTTACTGGAATGTCAAATCATTCAGATTCTTTTTGCTCTGTCTTTATATACAAATTTTTTATTTTTCCTAATTGTGGTAGAATTTTTGGAGTAACATAGGTATGGTGAATGTTCAGATTATTACAGACTGTTCTGTTTTAGACAGATTCTGTTTTTATGCATAGTTTGCTTGTTTTGATGAAATTATCTATTTATATCAGTGGATTGAGCCATGGAAAAGTTATATTAAAGTATATATAATGCAAAAACAAAATATGAATTGGTTGCAACAGTACTTAGAGTATTGATTTTCTTTATTATACTAACGGATCTTACCAAGTTTTCTGTTGAAGTTTTGTGTGGATGAAGTGTTCGATGATCGAGAAGGTATCGATATGAGAAGAAGGAAGAGAGGCAAGAGCTCAAGCTTGGGGATTACCTAGGCACCCCAAGTAAATATTCAAGGAGACTCAAGCATCTAAGCTTGGGGATTCCCCGTAAGGCATCCCCTCTTTCTTCAACAAGTATCAGTATGTTTTCGGATTCCTTTCGTTCACACGATATGTGCAATCTTGGAGTGTCTTTTGCATTTAGTTTTCATTTTGCTTTTATGCACAATGCTGGTATGAGATAGTACTTCGTTGATTTATATAATGCTCTATGCACTTCACTTATATCTTTTGAGTATGGCTTTATAGAATGCTTCATGTGCTTCACTTATATCATTTGAAGTTTCGATTTCCTGTTTCTCTTTACATAGAAAACCTCCATTTGTAGAATGCTCTTTTGCTTCACTTATATTTGTTAGAGCATGGGCATATCTTTCGTAGAAAGAATTAAACTCTCTTGCTTCACTTATATCTATTTATAGAGATGACAGGAACTGGTCATTCACAGGTTAGTCATAAAATCCTACATAAAACGTGCAGATCACTGAATATGATATGTTTGATTCCTTGCAATAGTTTTGCGGTATAAAGATGGTGATATTAGAGTCATGCTAGTGGGTAGTTGTGGATTAGTAGAAATACTTGTGTTGAGGTTTGTGATTCCCGTAGCATGCACGTATGGTGAACCGTTATGTAACAAAGTCGAAGCATGAGGTATTTATTGATTGTCTTCCTTACGAGTGGCGGTCGGGGGCGAGCGATGGTCTTTTCCTACCAATCTATCCCCCTAGGGGCATGCGTAGTAGTACTTTGCTTCGAGGGCTAATAAACTTTTTCAATAAGTATATTAGTTCTTTATGAGTAATGTGAGTCCATGGATTATACGCACTCTCACCCTTCCATCATTGCTAGCCTCTTCGGTGCCGTGCATTGCCCTTTCTCACCTCGAGAGTTGGTGCAAACTTCGCCGGTGCATCCAAACCCCGTGATACGATACACTCTATCACACATAAGCCTCCTTATATCTTCCTCAAAACAGCCACCATACCTACCTATCATGGCATTTCCATAGCCATTCCGAGATATATTGCCATGCAACTTCCATCATCATCATATACATGACTTGAGCATTCATTGTCATATTGCTTTGCATGATCGTAAGATAGCTAGAATGATGTTTCCATGGCTTGTCCGTTTTTGATGTCATTGCTATGCTAGATCATTACACATCCCAGTACACCGTTGGAGGCATTCATATAGAGTCATATTTTGTTCTAGTATCGAGTTGTAATATTGAGTTGTAAGTAAATAAAAGTGTGATGATCATAATTATTAGAGCATTGTCCCATGTGAGGAAAGGATGATGGAAGCTATGATTCCCTCACAAGTTGGGATGAGTCTCTGGACTTTACAAAAAAGTAAAAGAGGCCAAAGAAGCCCACAAAAAATAAAAGAGGCCAAAGAAGCCCACCAAAAAAAGAGAAAAAAAGAGAAAAAATAAAAAAAATGAAAAAAATGAGAGAAAAGAGAGAAGGGACAATGTTACTATCCTTTTACCACACTTGTGCTTCAAAGTATCACCATGTTCTTCATATAGAGAGTCTCTTGAGTTATCACTTTCATGTACTAGTGGGAATTTTCATTATAGAACTTGGCTTGTATATTCCGATGATGGGCTTCCTCAAATGCCCGAGGTCTTCATGAGCAAGCAAGTTGGATGCACACCCACTTAGTTTCAGTTTGAGCTTTCATACACTTATAGCTCTAGTGCATCCGTTGCATGGCAATCCCTACTCCTCGCATTGACATCAATTGATGGGCATCTCCATAGCCCATTGATTAGCCGCGTCGATGTGAGACTTTCTCCCTTTTTGTCTTCTCCACACAACCTCCACCATCATATTCTATTCCACCTATAGTGCTATGTCCATGGCTCACGCTCATGTATTGTGTGAGGGTTGAAAAAGCTAAAGCGCGTTAAAAAGTATGAACCAATTGCTCGGCTTGTCATCAGGGTTGTGCAAAATTTGAATATTTTGTGTGGTGAAGATGGAGCATAGCCAGACTATATGATTTTCTAGGGATCACTTTCTTTGGCCATCTTATTTTGAAAATACATGATTGCTTTATTAGTATGCTTGAAGTATTATTATATTAGTGTCAAATGATAGACTATTGCTTTGAATCACTCGTGTCTTAATATTCATGCCATGATTAGATTACATGATCAAGATTATGCTAGGTAGCATTCCACATCAAAAATTATCTTTTTTATCATTTACCTACTCGAGGATGAGCAGGAATTAAGCTTGGGGATGCTGATACGTCTCGGTCATATCTATAATTTTTGATTGTTCCATGCCAATATTCTACAACTTTCATATACTTTTGGCAACTTTTTATACTATTTTTGGGACTAACATATTGATCCAGTGCCCAGTGCCAGTTCCTGTTTGTTGCATGTTTTCTGTTTCGCAGTAAATCCATATCAAACGGAGTCCAAACCGGAAAAAACTGACGGAGATTTTTTTGGAATATATGTGATTTTTGGGAAGAAAAATCAACGCGAGATGATGCCCGAGGGGGCCACGAGGCAGGGGGGCGCCCCCCATGGGGGAAGGCGTGCCCTGGGCCCTCGTGGCCACCCCATAAGGAGGTTGATGCCCTTCTTTCTCTGCAAGAAAGATAATATCCGGATAGAGATCGTGTCAAAATTTCAGCCCAATCGGAGTTACGGATCTCCGGGAATATAAGAAACAGTGAAAGGGCAGAATCTGAGAACGCAGAAATAGAGAGAGACAGATCCAATCTCGGAGGGGCCATGGACCAGAGGGGAAACCCTTCTCCCATATAGGGATAAGGTCAAGGAAGAATAAGAAGGAGGGGGTCTCTCTCCCCCTCGCTTCCGGTGGCGCCGGAACGCCGCTGGGGGCCATCATCATCACTACGATCTTCACCAACACCTCCGCCATCTTCACCAACATCTCCATCACCTTCCCCCATCTATCTACAACGGTCCACTCTCCCGCAACCCACTGTACCCTCTACTTGAACATGGTGCTTTATGCTTCATATTATTATCCAATGATGTGTTGCCATCCTATGATGTCCGAGTAGATTTTTGTTGTCCTATCGGTGGTTGATGAATTGTTATGATTGATTTAATTTGCTTGTGGTTATGTTGCTGTCCTTTGGTGCCCATCATGTGAGCACACACGTGTATCACACCATAGGGTTAGTTGTATGTTGATAGGACTATGTATTGGAGGGCAAGAGTGACAGAAGCATCAACCTAGCATAGAAATTGATGCATACGGGATTGAAGGGGACCAATATATCTTAATACTATGGTTGGGTTTTACCTTAATGAACGTTAGTAGTTGCGGATGCTTACTAATAGTTCCAATCATAAGTGCATAGAATTCCAAGTCAGGGATGACATGCTAGCAGTGACCTCTCCCACATAAAACTTGCTATCGGTCTAGTAAAGTAGTCAATTGCTTAGGGACAATCTCACAACTCCTACCACAACTTTTCCACACTCGTTATATTTACTTTACTGTTTCTTTATCTAAACAACCCCTACTTTTTATTTACGTGCTCTTTATATTCTTGCAAACCTATCCAACAACACCTACAAAGTACTTCTAGTTTCATACTTGTTCTAGGTAAAGCAAACGTTAAGCATGCGTAGAGTTGTATCGGTGGTCGATAAAACTTGAAGGAATATTTGTTCTACCTTTAGCTCCTCGTTGGGTTCGACACTCTTACTTATCAAAAGAGGCTACAATTGATCCCCTATACTTGTGGGTTATCAATGTGTAATAACAAGATACAGTTATGAGCTATGTTTCTTCAGGATGGAGCTCTTTCGATAGCGATCGTAAACTAGGCACCTGCTCCTGTTAGGACTGGGCTAACAGAATGGTGATATGTCTTCCACGGTCGCCATGTTACATATATCAACAGAGAAGAATTAGAGCTAAATAAATCAGCAGAGAATAATTAGAAAAACTAGAACCAATATACCAAGAAGAGACCATTCAAAAAATGACAATTATTTAGATTAGAATGATGACACAAATTCAGCTAGTACCATGCTTTTTGTCCTCCAGCTAGTTTAAATGAGATAGCAGCAGTAGCAATTCAAATAATTGAGAAATTTGAAACAACAACAACAACAATATAGGAGTTGAGCAAAGCTACAGGGGCTCTAAGTTTTGACTTAAACAACAGTAGCAGCAACTTCAAACAGCAGGAGGGAAGCAGCGGCAATTTTGACTTGAACAATAGTAGGAAAACAACAACAGTACTAAGAAGCAACAACAACGACAGTTTTGACTTGAACAACAGCAGGGAAACGGCCGCAGTAGTGAGGAGCAACAACAGCAGCATTATTGAGAAGCAAAAGCAGCAGCCATACTGAGAAGCAACATCAGCAATAGTACTAAAAGCAATAACAGCAGTAGCAGTACCTGAAAGCAACAACAACATTAGTACTCTAGCAGTAGTAAACAAATGGTTGCATGCATAATTTGGTGATTCCAGCAGCAGCTCAATTTTGGAGGCACTCAAACTTTCAGCTCAATGTTAGTTTAGTATACTTGTTGTAGTGAAAAAATGGTTGACATGAAAAGTTACCTCATGATCAGATAGTACTCCATGGTACTCAAAACAATTTTCAAAAAGCATGAACAGGTGTATGTGTGATCCATGATACGAACAGTGGAACAATATGGTTTACTGAAATATGAATAGTGGAACAATATGAGTAATTTAAGAGCTTATGGTTTCTTTTTCGGGAAAGATGAACAGTGGAAAGGTTTGGCCATTTGTGAAAATTTAATTGCAAAAAACTATAGGAGTACGCAGGCAGGACAAACTACTCCATCTCTGCACTACAGGTAGGACAAACAACAGGAGTACACATCTACTCCTACAGGAGTACTACGGGTAGGACAACTACAGGAGTAAGATGTTGATCAACAATTGGAGTATTAGAAGCACATACACCAATGGTTCTATCAAGCAAAAGGAAACTTTTCAATGATATCTCAAGCTAGAGATATCAAGGAGTGTCAAATTTGAACATAGCTTTCAACAATTTGTAATGTTAAATTACATTCAACAGACTAAAACAGAACACGAGAGAACACCAATGAAAATTTGAGGATGCCAGGCTTATGCACCAAACTAAACATCCCATTGCATAAAAATTGTCAGCACGGATGCAGCAGCCGAAACCGGCATCCAAAAGGGCATGCAAACAATTAATGGCACAACAATATATGCCCCATGCTAGGAGAACCAGAACATCACAGAGTACTACTGACTGACCCCGAAACAGAGCATCACAGCAAAAGACTTCACCAGGGGCCATCCATCCACATAACCCACCATCCCGAGATCTCAATTATCATGGGTAAAAAGCAAGCAAGAAGAACAGATCACCTAGGGCGTGGTCTACTTGTACTTGGGCACCTCGGTGAGCATCTTGTCTGCACTAGAGTCACCATGTTGCCTGTAATTCGATCAAGACAAATACAATCAGTATCAGGATTAGAGGTTTAGAACAATAATAGTGAAGGCATTTATGCTACAAAAACAAGGAGATGATGCAAACTCTAATGAAGCAGGCATAGAGTAACAACAAGTCCATTACGCTTAAGCTGCTGCTACCTGCATATACTAAATGGAACCAGAAGTATGTCGACTACTAGACGGCCATGAATGATGCCCAGGAAAAAATAATGCACAAACACAAACGACAAAGCCACTAATTAACCACAAGTGAGTTGTCTCAGAGGCGCTACTCAAGCACTTGGAACCAGTATAGCAAGATAAATTACAAAAAAATAATTCAACGTAAACCATTGCAAGCATGACGAGGTATTTAATCTTTTCACCTGCATTGCAATTTCCAGGATATGGAACCAGCCACTAAGCAAAGCTTATTAGGCAGAGCATTCTTTAGGACAATCTAATTCAATAATAAGCATATCATGGACTAGAACAATCTATACCACTGTGTATGTTGTTTTCCACTATATATCTCCAATAATAAGACTAGTATCAAACTTAAAAAAGAAATGTTTGACTAGCTAGCTAGTTTCTGAAAAGACAAGGCATTAAGACGTATCATCATTATTTTAATAACTTGCATTGCGACATTCATGATCAATAGCTATGCACAAATGGTTTCAAAAAAAGTAGCTATGCACAAATGCAAGAAAATCTACACGACCTGCCCGGCTCTCTTAAATATTTTCTTCAAGTGGTTTCTTTACAGCTGGGTATATATTGCAGTTGAGAAAAGAAGATGTATTTGCAGTTGCCTGCCACTCTGGAATGTCCAGGTGTTGCTTGACCTTCTCAATGTCAGCCACCAAGTCCCAGGTGGTGTTCTCCTGAAGACAAGCATGCAGAGTGCTCTTCCAGCGCCTGTTCGCAATCAAACAAACACAAATTAAGCATTGCAGTCTCCTCGGAACACTGGTATCCAGGTGGTGTTCTCCTCAAATTATGGAACAACATGCACTACATGGCAACTAGAGTATATGTATTGCCCTCAACGGTGAACAATTATCACAGAACAAGATACCATGAGATGAATGATAGCACTCAAATTCTAATCTCACATAGATAAAATTCATTGCCATAGTAAATTAG
Organism: Triticum aestivum; assembly: GCF_018294505.1. Classification (NCBI taxonomy): domain Eukaryota; kingdom Viridiplantae; phylum Streptophyta; class Magnoliopsida; order Poales; family Poaceae; genus Triticum; species Triticum aestivum. The sequence goes on from NC_057812.1 coordinate 313,414,528, forward strand.
TAACAATACATCTTCACTTGGGTATATATAGTAAGTCAAGTTTGTTCTTAGAAGCAAGTGTTCTCAGGTTACCCTTAACATGGCTGCTTAATTTATACTTAAATGTGAACAAACAGTACATATCAGAATCATGGATTTGACTTAAAGTGTCAGCTATGGATAAAATCATGCACAGTCCAACATAACCAGAACAACATCGACCAGAGTAGGACATTGACGTACTTGAGAAGCCCGACGACCTTCGGCAGAAATCAACAGGACCAACGGACGGATCCAGGGTTGTTGCAGCTCCTCCGTGTGGGCGCTTAGGAGGAAGAGACCTTCGTCGGTGAGCTGCAGCTACGTGGGAAGGGAATCAAGCACGCATCAGCATCATGGTGGAATGGAATATGGTGGTTGGATCAAATGAAATCAATCCAAGAGGATATGGGAAGATGGGCACCTTGAATGGAAGATGCACACCTCCATGGATAGGAAGAAGCAGATCACCACCAGTGTTGGTGAGCTCCATGGCGTGGGAGCAGCAGACGACGGGCTAGAGAGAGAGGTGGTTGTGCAGGTCGACCACGAGCAGCCGGAGGCCTGACGGCAGACCGGGGCGAGGAAGAGCGCAAGGTTGCCGAGCTCCTTGGCCGTCTTCCCTCGCCGCCGGCCGAGGAGGACGAGGACATCGCTTGTCTCATACCCCTTCGGGTCGCCTCCGGGGTGTAGGACGGGCAGGCGGCGAGGTTGGTCGAGGACGAGGGGGGAGGGGAGAGTGAGGGTGGCGGTGGAGGTGGGTGGTGGCGAGGATCTAAGGGGTGGGTGGTGGCGACGAGGGGGACAAGGGGGTTCTGCATCGGGGGCGAGGATCTGAGGGGTGGGTGGCGGCGACAAGGGGGCGAGGGGGTTCTGCATCGAGTTGGGGAGGGGAGGTGTGGTGGAGATGGGTGGCGGTGAGGGGAGGGGTGGGTGGCGGCGAGGGATCTGGATCGGGGAGGGCGACGGGAGGGGCTGCTACCAGCCTGGGCGGCGGGAGGGGCTGCTGCCTACCCCGAGCCGTGGCGGGGAGGGCGGCTGCTGCGTCGCCGGGGTCACGCCGGACGTTGGTGTGCCAGTCACCGGGATCAGGGGCTGGAGGTGGCGGCGGCAAGGGAGGACGCTAGGGTTTGCGCAAGAGAGATGGGTTGGGTGGGGTTCGAGGGAGAGGGGTATGCTGCGGTGGTGGGATGGTGGGATGGAAGGATGGACAGATGGATGGATGTATGGATGGACGGATGTTCGCCATGTCAGCGATCCATGCCACAACTGTCTCCACCAATCAGGATTAAGCCTATGTAATTTGGTTTTTTCCTTTTGTTTCTCTTATATTTTTTACCCTCTTATTTCGGGTAACATTCAACCTATTACCTTCTTATAGTTTGTTAGAATTAACCAATAGTGTGCACATGTGTGTATCTTGGGATGACAAACAATGTTGATTTGGTGGTTTTCTTCTTCATTGCGCAAAAAAATCATTTCCATTTTTCGAGTGCCCAAAATGAGTTTTTTTGTGAAGGGCCTACCAAATAATTGTTGCAAAATTGGACCAAATCATTTTTCTAAAATACTAGGCCATATTTAATGCACAATTAACCAAATGGTTGGGTGTCAAAAGTTTTGATCCACCTCTGGTGAAAAAGACAAATTTCCACCGTTTCAGCTGGAAGCGGGTCAAATTTGAACTATGGCTGCCGCATAGTTTGCTATTTATTTTTCCAAAAATCATTTCTAGGTACATAAGTATCTATTTAATCAGAGAAACACCAAAAAATATTCAAGATTCAACCACTAGCTAGGAACGGTCATTCCCGTCGTTTTGACCGCATTTTGAAACGGGCATAAAAAATTCAAAAAAATCAAAAAATTGGAAGACCTTCGCATTGTGTCATCATATGTGACCAAGTTACTAGAAAAAAATAATAAACTTGTAATACGGCAATTATTTTAAAAAGGCGTTCTCAGAAATGAGCTAACATGTGTGAAGATTCATGGCTTTCAGGCCAAATGATCAATCTTATGGCCACATTCATGGCATAGTTTGTTCTTATGGTCTCATATTATGCATACGGGTGCATCTTGGAATGGCAAACAATGTTGCCTAAGGGAGTTTTCATGTTCTTTGGACGAAAAATCAATTTTCCATTTTCTGAGTGCCCAAAATGAGTATTTTTGTGAAGGACCTACCATATATTTGTTGCAAAATTGCACCAAGTCAATTTTCTCAAATATTAGGCCATACTTAATGCACAATTAACAAAATTGTTGGGTGTAAAAAGTTTTGATCCACCTCTCGTGAAAAAGAGAAATTTCCGCCGATTCAATAGGAATTGGGGCAAATTTGAACTGCATATGCCTTATAGTTCGCTCTTTATTTTTTTCCAAAAATCATTTCTAGTTACTTAAGTATTTATTTAATCATAAATACATGGTTTGGTGGTGATACATCGAGGTTTGGACGGTGGCCGAGGGCCCCAACTCCAGAGCGCGTAAACTCGCATGCTCGCTGCATGGTCACCGCGTGACCATGGCGTTGTCATGTGTTCTAGGCGGCCTAGGCATGTCTAGTTTGTTGGGCACTCCCCAGGGTAGGTGGTAGGATGAAAATTACAACATAAGATACTCACGAGGAGATCGAACTATGCTCAAACATGAATTAGCAGCCAAGTGTTTGATTAGCGGTACGGGAAATGCACATGGCCAATGGGCGTGAGTTTTGGCTGAGGATGATCATCTACTAAGAAGACTGTCTTCACAAATTTTCAGCTCAAAAGGAGGAGCCTAGGTGGTACTTGCTTTGCAAAGTACCACATTGGACAAAAATATGAATGTTGAAGCTGGGCTCAAAATAATGAATGGATTGAGATGAAATTTGGTGGATGATGGTTATTTGGGCATAGGAAAGCACTGTAGAAAATTTATACCATTTGGACATGCCAAAGTGGTACTTCCTTCACAATGCTCTTTTCTGGACAGAAACTTGGGAAAATTAGTGAGAGAAATTGGATAAATGAAATGAGCTCAAATTTGGTGTAGGTAAGTTACATAGGTATGGTCATGCCCTGCTAAATTTTTAGATCATTTGGGTAAGCCTAGCTAGTAGTTACTTCACAAAGCTTGTCTCTAGATAGAAACTTTGGAAAATTTCTGAGGAAGATTTACCAGGAAAATGGAGCTGAATATTATCATGTGGCAATGATTTGGGTATGGAAGAGTGCCCAAAAAGTTTGAGGGTAATAGGAGGGGTCTAGATAACACTTGCTTTGCAATGTGCCAATCTGGCCATAAAATAGAAACTGAACCTGGGTTCACATAGATGGTTTGACTAGCTGCAATTTGGAGGAGGGTGATAATTTGGGAATATGAAGAAACTGTATAAATTTCATGTAATTTGGATATATAAAAATGGTACTTCCTTCATAATGCTCTCCACTGAATAGAAATTTGGGGAAATATTGAGGGAAAATGGTTAAATTAAGTGAGCTAAAATTTGGTGGAGGGAGATTCTATGGGCAGGGTCATGTCCTTGTAAATTTTCAGCAATTATAAAGCAATATAAAATATAGTTGCTTCACAAACTGAAAATATTACGAGAAACAAAGATTGGATTGTGATCTCTCATGGATTGTCAGATGGGGCTAAACTTTTGTGAGAGCTATGATATGGGCATATAGAATATGTGGAAAAAATTCAACTCATTAGGATATGCATAGCTAGTACTTCTTTCACAAAGGTTCTAGGTGGACATAAACTTTGGAAATTTGTCGAGGAAGATTTACTAGTCAAATGGAGCTGAATTTTGTCACGAGGAAGTGATTTGGATAGGAAAGAGTGCCCAAAATTTTTGAGGGCAATCAAGAATATATAAATAGCACTTCCTTCACAAAGTGGTGTTTTGAACAAAATAGGAAAATGAATATTGTTGAATTATTTTTGAACTAGGCAAGGAAGGATTTTCACATATTTGATGAAGATATGACCCAAAGAATTTATGGGATTTTTTTGGGAATTTTGGGAATGACAGAAATATAGGTTGCTTCACAACCTAGGGCAAAAATTGACACATGGACATGACACATAGGCAAAACTGATGAGATGGCGCCTGGTCATAGCAATCCAGTGTCTATATTGGTCATGATCATCTAGAAATAAGGCAGCAGACCAGTGTTGTCTGCTTTATGACCATTTCGTGTAAGGAAATTACGACCTTTCTGACCAAAATGGTCGCTATAGTTTAGGGTTTGGAGCCCCCCGAATAGCTTTTGACCAATTGGTCTCAAATGGTCGTAGATTTATGACCAATTCTTCCGGGGTCACTGCGAGAAGGTCACAAGTTGACATATTTCTTGTAATGGTAGTAGAGTTTTTGACTTTATATGCACTAAAATGCAAGGTAAGTGCAAAGAATGACTTAAACATAGCAGACGAGACCTGAAATGGACCGGAAAATCAAACCAAGGGTATATCCACGATTGTTTACCATGATTTTTTAGGTGAAATGATGTAGTAACTGACGATTTGGAGTCTGTTGGGAATATAGCTACCAGGTAAGACCCGCCCAGGAGGGGCCGGGTCAGCCCCAATGGCGGGTTACAAAAGAAACCCAGTAACATTCAAGGCGATAGTTTATTAAGACTTATAGAAGGCCTAAAGCCTAGAGGCGGCTTAAGTCCCAATATTGTAAACCGCCATTGTAAGGAAAGACTTGTAAAGAAAGGCATACAAAGAAGTCACCGAGCCGGACACGTTTTATGAACCGGACGGGACTCTGTAGGCCGCCAGGCGTCAACCCGTGTATATAAGGGGATGACCCGGTAGCGGCTTAGGGCAAGAAACAAGAGATCGATAACCAAGCCGGTGGATCAGCCTCTTGGTGATCGAAACCCCAGCAATTCCAACACAACTAGACGTAGGCTTTTACCTTCATCGTAAGGGGCCGAACTAGTATAAAACCTCTCGTGTCCTTTGTCCCGATTAACGCCTTTAAGCTTCGTAGTTGCGATGGCCCTATGACTAAGTCCTTTTGCTAGGACATCTGCCGTGACAATTCCACAACAGTTGGCGCCCACCGTGGGGCCAGCGCACGGTGGATTTGAGTTCTTGAAGGGAAACTTCGAAGGGCTCAAGGGATACGTTGTGGGCCGGATGACCAAGAGTTGTCGCGGCAAAGCTCTACATCGACGATGAAGGCTGGGGCCCCGAGGCCGGTTCAATTGAGTACGGGTACCGGGTCCCCTTCAGCGGGATTCATGTCTTCGTCGGCCGGATTGGCGAATCGGGCCCTGAGCCGGACATCTGCACCAACATCATCGAGACGGCTCAGCGCACGAGATCCACCCGGGCTCGACCCGCCGTAAAGCGTGCCTTTGTGGGTTGCATCCATGGAGGTGAATACTCGGAAGGATCAATGGATGGCGGTGAGACGGCCATCTGTTCTGACGATACGTCATCAACAGGTGAGACGGGCTCTTTGTATCAGCTGCAGGATGGCATGCTCGGGGGCTGCTCCGATGGCAGCAGTATTCCGGACCCCTTTGAGCCGCCGAATCGAGCCGGAGTCTTCATGGCAGGCACTCAGCCCAAGTAGAACTCCACGGCAGCAGCAGCAACAACCACCGGGTCGGCAGCGGCCGGGTCAGGAGACCCCGCGCGCTCCCCGGCTCAGATGCTAATGGACCTCATGGATAAGCTAACGGCTCTGTTAACTGCTGTGGTAGAGCCGGCGGATAAACCTCAGCAGGTGGCACGGGTACGAGAAGAGATGGCACAGGCAAAGGAAAATTTAGTGGCAGAAGAGGTCAGGATGGCCGCGGAGCAGGCGACTTTTGGACGCTCGTGCTCAGCAGCTTCAAACGGAGACCTTCCGGCTCTCGGTAGATCTGAATGCGTCAAACGAGGTCATGAGGAGAAGGCATCAGAAAACTCAATCACGTCTACCTCTAACGCTCAATCCTAGGAACCTTTTCCACACACCCGGGTCCGGTCCAAGTAACCCGCCAGAGGCAAATCGGATCACGACACCCGGAGCACCGGTTCAGCCACGGGCCATGGAACCACCTCGTATGTATACCGCTCCGCCTCATTATGCGCCAACACCACCGGGTCACTTCTCCAATCCTTTGGAAAACCTCATTGCTGCGTCGGCTCATTTAGCGTCTCTCCCGATGGAAGGCGACTCTCCGACAACAATCGAAACACGAAGGGTGAGAGAACTTCTTCAGACAGCTCTGGCGCAGCAGGACGCGTACTCTTACAGTCGAGACAGAATCCATTCAACCCCTCGCCCAAGCCGGAGCCCGAGCTATAGCAGGCATATGGACTCGGCTTATATGTCAAGCAACACTCAACGCCGTAACCAACCGCGCAGGCATGAGCCGGTGCAAGCTGGAGCCCTTAACTTAGCGGATCACGAGAGGATCCGTCAAGAGGCTGAGCGGGCGGTTCAACTGGCAACTAAGCAGGCGGCTCATCAGGCTTTTCTGACTTATCCAGCAACCTCTGTTGAGGCAGGAGTAGCCACAAGAACAGGAGGTGTCCCGTGCCTGGTGCCAGCCATACGTAATGAGCGCTTGCCCACAGACTTCAAGGGACCTCGTAAGGTGCCTAATTACACGGCCGACTTGCAGCCTGGGGCCTGGATTGAGAGTTATGAGATGGCGATGGACCTGTTGGAAGTCAGTGATGCAGCAATGGCTAAGTATTTCACTATGATGTTGGATGGAACGGCTCACATGTGGTTGAAAGGATTGCCGCCCAATTCCATCAGCTCATGGGCGGAATTAAAAGCCCGGTTCATTCAGAACTTCAAAGACACATGCAAACAACCTATGTCAATCGTGGACCTGACTAATTGTAAGCAAGAGGAAGGCGAGTCCACAACCCATTGGGTGCGCCGGGTCAAGGAGATAATACATTCATCTGATAAGATGGATGCCGGCTCGGCAGTCTTAATGTTGGAGAAAAATTGCTGTTTCGAACCTCTGAAGTAGAAGCTGGGGTGGCTCAAGCGTGACTACAATGACATGGTCCAGTTGATGGTGGCTCTGGTCAAGTATGCTGATTCTGATAGCACCAAGGATCCCGTGTCTGATGAAGAAAAAACAGGAAAGGGACAGAAGAACGGTAACGGCAAGGGTCACCATCATAACCCGGCAAACCAGGGAGGTAATAAACGTAAGGCTGACGAATTTGTGGCTAACACCAATACACAGGGCAACAACCAACGGTGCAAGGGTAGGCAACCCCCTCGGTCAGGCGGGTCAGGTCCCACCCTCGAGCAAATTTGAATGAACCTTGTCTAAGACACGGCACCCGGGAGAAGCCAGCCACCCATCTGTGGAAGGACTATACAATCATGAAGGCATTTAAAAATTCCAACACATTTGATGGAAGTCACGGGCCTGGTGGTGGTTCAGGCGGAGGCGGCTTTCATGGCCCGGGCGCCGGTTCAGGTGGAGGCGGTTTTCGCGGTCAGGGCCATCCGGGTAACCAGGGAGGTTATAATCCACAACCCGGCCAAGGTAATCAGCAGCAACATTCCGGTTATCAGAGCAACCCAAAAACAGTTGAATAGTGGGAAGTACCATGTATTTACCACTAGTTTATGCAAGAGGGACCAGAAGCTTCATAAGAGGGCTGTCAATGTCGTGGAGTCGGCGATTCCACGTTATTTAAGGTGGTCAGAATAGCCTATTGTGTGGAGCAGAGAAGATCATCCTCCCCGGGTTGATAATCCGGGTCACTTAGCCTTGGTGGTGGCACCTCAGGTTGGTGGATATAAATTCACTAAAGTGCTCATGGATGGAGGCAGTAGCATCAACATCCTCTACTATGAGACGTTCCGTCGGATGGGGTTGACTTATAAGAGTCTTAAGCAATCCAACACTGCTTTTCATGGTGTTGTACCTGGCAAGTCGGCATACCCAGTTGGTAAGATTGAACTAGAAGTAGCCTTTGGGGATGAATATGATTCCAGGGCTGAGAAGTTAATTTTTGAGGTGGCTAAGATCAAAAGTCCATATCATGCTCTATTTGGACGGCCGGCTTACGCCAAGTTCATGGCTCGGCCGTGTTATGTATATCTGCAGCTCAAGATGCCAGGTTATAAAGGCACCATTACAGTACATGGAAGCCGGAAAATAGCCCTGGGATGTGAGGAAGGTGATGCCGCTTATGCAGAGTCTGTTTGCGCGACAGAGGAGTTGAATTTTTATAAAGATAACATTGACCCGTCGGACATGACGTCTATAAAAAAGCCAACTACGGAGCATGAACCGGTGTTGAAGTTCAAGTTGGTTGATGACACCAAGATGGTTGATTTTGTGCCAGGCGACTCATCCAAACAGTTCATCATCAGTGCCAACTTGGATCCAAAATAGGAAAGCGCGCTCATCGAGTTCATCCGTGAGAATCAGGACATCTTTGCATGGAAGCCTTCTGACATGCCGGGTGTCCCGAGAGAACTCGATGAGCACACTCTTAACATTGATCCGAAGTTTAAGCCGGTCAAGCAGTTCCTTCGGCAGTTTAACGAGGAACGATGCAATGCCATAGGAGAAGAGGTGGCTCGGCTCTTGGCGGCCGGGTTCATTGTGGAAGTTTTTCACCCAGAGTGGTTGGCCAACTCGGTGCTTGTACTCAAGAAGAACGACACCTGGTGTATGTGTGTGGATTACACCGATTTGAACAAGGCTTGTCCGGCTGACCCTTTTGCTCTCCCTCGTATTAATCAAATCATTGATGCTATGGCGGGTTGCGAGTGTTTGAGTTTTTTGGATGCATACTCAGGTTATCATCAGATCAAGATGGCAGTTAAGGACTAGGAGAAAACAACTTTCATCACTCCGTTGGAGCCTTCTGCTATGTGTCTATGCCTTTTGGGCTTAAAAGTGCCCAGGCGACAATCAATGGTGTGTACAGAATTGCCTTCACAATCAGATTGGGCGGAATGTTCATGCTTATGTGGATGATATAGTGGTGAAGTCCAGAAAGGAGGAAACCCTGGTAACAGATCTGAAGGAGACTTTTGATAACCTCCGGGTCTACAAGATGATGCTTAACCCAGTCAAGTGTGTTTTTGGAGTCCCAGCTGGCAAACTTTTGGGTTTTCTGGTGTCTAACAGAGGTATTGAGGCTAACCCAGAGAAGATCAAAGCAATCACATCTCTGGCTAAACGGTGTGCATCAATGACGTTCAGTGGCTGGCAGTTCACATCGCAGCCGTAAGCCGGTTCATAAGCCAGTTAGGGGAAAAGGCGATGCCTTTGTATCAAATGATGAAAAAGGCGGATGACTTCGTTTGGAGTGATGCTGCTAACTCTGCTTTCGAGGATTTGAAGAAACGGCTCGCTGAACCCCCGGTTCTTGCTACTCCAGTTGAGAAAGAGCCGTTGTTATTATACGTGGCTGCTAACTCGCGAGCTGTTAGTGTGGCCATTGTGGTGGAACGCAAGGAGGCCGGCAAGGAACATCCAGTCCAACGGCCAGTTTACTACGTCAGTGAGGTGCTGATTGAATCTAAACAAAGACATCCACATTGGCTAACCAAAGATATCCATGCTCAAACATTACTTTGAAACTCCTATGGCTAAACAAAGATATCCATGCTCAAACATTACTTTCAGGGTCACCCAATCACTGTGGTTAGCTCTGCTCCTTTGGGAGACATCATTCAAAACAAAGAAGCTACTGGACGTGTCGCCATGTGGGCCATTGAACTTGGGTCTCATGGGTTGAAATATGTGCCACGTACTGCGATCAAATCTCAAATGCTGGTTGACTTTATTAATGACTAGACAGAGATGCAGATGCCAGAGGAGAAACCAGACAACACATATTGGACGATTCACTTTGATGGGTCCAGACAGTTGGAAGGCTCGGGGGTTGGAGTTGTTTTAACTTCCCCTCGAGGTGACAACTTTTGTTACGTGTTGCGGTTGATGTTTCCTTGTACTAACAACACAACAGAATATGAAGCCTTGCTCCATGGTCTTCGAATGGCTAAAGAAATGAGTCTGAGCCAGGTCCGGTGCCTTGGCGATTCAGATTTGGTGGCTCAACAGGTGTCAGGCAAGTGGGATTCCAAGGATCCTCTCATGGCGGCTTATCGTCATGAAGTTGATGCTGTTGCAGGACATTTTAAGGGTTACCAAGTGGAACACATTGACCAAAGAAAGAATGAAGCGGCCGGTGCCTTAAGTCGGCTAGGATCTCAGCGTAAGCCGATGCCACCTAACACCTTTTTGGATGTTTTGCATAACCCGTCTGTTAAGTTACCTACAGAGGAAGATTTGGTCGTTCTTGACCCGGAGGCACATTTGGTGGTAGCTCTTCACGTCATCCCAGATTGGACATTATCATTCTTGGCCTACGTGACTCGGGGTGAGTTGCCAGAGGATGAGACCCTGGCCCGACAGATAACCCGGCGGTCCAAATCAATGACGATTTCTGACGGAGAATTATACCATCGTAGCGTCATTGGAGCATTTCAGCGGTGTGTTTCCCCTGAAGAAGGTCAAGAAATACTTCGTGAGATCCATGAAGGGGATTGTGGTCATCACGCCGGGTCAAAATCACAAAGTGGGTTGAGGCAGAGCTAGTGAGCAAGTGTGATGCAGCCACGGTGGTTCAGTTCATGAAAAAGGCGATTTTTCGCTTTGGTTTTCCACACATCATTATCACTGACAATGGCACTAATTTGTCCCAGGGGGCTATGGAGGAGTTTTGTCAAAGAGAGCACATCCGGCTGGATGTTTCTTCTATAGCTCACCCTCAATCTAACCGGCAGGCTGAGAGAGAAAAACAGGAAATCTTAAAAGGTCTCAAGCCCTGGCTCATGGTTCCCTTACAATGGATGCCGGGTTGCTGGGTAGAGGAGCTACCCTCGGTATTGTGGAGTATTAACACCACTCCTAACAGGTCCACGGGTTATACACCCTTCTTCATGGTTTATGGAGCGGAAGCGGTGCTGCCTAGTGACATCTGTCATGACTCGCCTCGTGTGGCGGCTTATGTTGAAGCTAATAACGAACAAGCCAGACAGGATGTACTTGACTTGTTAGATGGGGAGAGAGACTTAGCAGCGGCTCGATCAGCAATTTATCAACAGGACCTGCGCCGTTATCACAGCCGCCGGGTTAAATCCAGGACTTTTCAAGAAGGTGACCTGGTGCTCCGGCTCATCCAGGATCTGTCTGATGCACACAAGCTATCCCCGCCTTGGGAAGGACCCTTTGTGATCAGCAAGAACTTAAACAATGGGTCATATTACCTCATTGATGTTCGAGAGCACAAAGACTCACGTAAGTCGGAGGAAGAGACCTGCAGGCCGTGGAACATTGCTCAACTTCGGCCATACTACACCTGAGCCATTGGCTCTTGTCATGTACATACTTTGACGTTGTATATACTATGATAAGTAATAAAGCAGGACCTCTGTCCTTTTCCCCTTCAAAGGTCATATATCTTTACTATTTTTCATGACTATTAAGGAGCTGATCATATCTGAATTTAGCTTAACCTTTCTGGTCCGGCTTATGATCGTATTCGAATCTAGCTGTAAACCTCATGATCACTTGGGGGCTTCCTGTTCAAACATAGGTCATATTCGAACCAAAGAGAACATAGCTGTTGTAACCCTCTTGATCGGCTCAATTCCACACACTAGGGGGCTTCTTGATCGTATCCGAATCATAGCTTAACCCCTTTTGGGTCCGACTTAGATCGTATTCGAATCAGGGTCGTTAAAAACCTCTCAAGGTCATTTGGGGGCTTCCTGTTCAAACATATGTCGTATTTGAACCAAAGAGAACATAGCTGTCGGTACCCTCTTGATCGGCGCAACGCCAAAGCCACTGGGGGCTATATGATCGTATTCGAATCTTAGCTCAACCCCTTTGGTCTGGTGTACTGGTCGTATTCGAATCAACCCCCCCCCCCCACTTTCAGGTACAAATTTATTTTATATTGTTTGAAACCTGATATTTGTCTTACTGGTCTTTGTTGTTTCAAATTTAAAAACGATCAGCACGGTTTGTTTTCACCGGCTTGATTATTTGAAAATAAGCCACAAAGGTATTATAGTCATTAGGCGTACAGAAGCATTGACTTCTCAACAGGACTGGATCATCAACCTCATTACCCGGGTCATATAAACCGGTGGTCCAGAGTTAAAACATACAGATATGACTGTTATTTATGAACAGTTGTTTCTATGTTAATCAAAGGTTGTTTCAACCTTGTTTATTTTCTCATCTGTTTCTGTTTCTTCTACTATGATAAACCATTGGTTATATACCGGGTGTTATGACCCGTTCGGTACCAAGCCGCCAAGCCAGTTTGTTTTCTTTTTCTACAGGAAAAGAGCCGAAATATGATAGAGATAACTATAAATATGACGCATATATTGACATCAGGAACTAAAGAGTCACACACGGCATCTTATGCACGATGTCATAGGCAAAATATGCAGTTGTTTCAAACTATATTTATTACAAGGCTTCAAAGAGCCCACAAGATGGTTATCACTCTTCTCTCACTGGTTCACCTCCGTCTGCTAATTGGAAGCTGGGTTTGGACCATTCAAAACGGTTCACGGCAATGAACTCTGCTTCTTCATCAATCAGGCCAGCTGGATCAACTTCTGGGGCAAACGTATGTTGACGAACCGGTGGGATTAGATCTGTCACCTTGTAAGAGGGAGTCGCCATCTTCTTATTCTCCAAATCAAAACCCGACTGATATTTGTCAATATTGGTTTCATCTCCAAGAACAGTAGCTTGAGGTCGAACTCCCCTCACGCAGGCAATGAAGTCATCTTGATCAAAAAGAGACCTGTCTTCCTTCACAGCCGGGTATCCCCTAGCTACATCCACCGAGTCTAGATCTGGCACCCAGGCTTTGGAGCGGCTCAGGGCAGTCAAGGCTCCGACTCTGGCACAGGATCGTTTGACCTCTTGAAACCTGGTGGGTAAGATTGACAGTTTTTTCAAAACATTGCTCAGCCGATTGGGTCCTTGGTTGGTAGGTGAGATGGTGGCAAGTGCTCGTTGAGTGCCAGTGTACAATTGCTCCACCAAGGTATAAACCGCCTTCAGTTTGGTTACACTGTCTTGGCTCAGATTTTTGCTGCGTGGACCTGCGAGTATTAAACTAAGGCTCACCAGGCGGCTTATATTTCGAGTCAAAAGAAGGTACAATAGATCAGTACAGATGGCTTACCAAAGATGGCGGAAACCATTTGAGACACCCAGTTCTTTAAGCCGATCAGCTCCATGGTAACCTCCTCAAGAGCCGCTTCAGCTTTTTCGGCGCGTTGTGTCAGCAGCGTCTTTTCTTCAGCCCAGGCTTTCTTTTTGGCAGTCAAGCTAGTTTTCAAATTTTCCGTCTCAGCAAGACTCAATTGAAGTTTAGAATCAGCAGACTTGATTTCTGCCTCTTAATCCGCCAGCCGGGTCTTTGCATCAGTTAATTGGGAGCCCAATTCAGATAAGACGTTCTACAAAACATACACAGGTGTGTCAAAGTTTCAATTAAAAGTTATAAAGATTCAAGTCTCAAGTAATTTGCACTGCAATACCACTTGACACTTGGGGGCTAATGTCTGTTAAAACAATTTCTTATGAATTTTATATATTTCAAGTCCCAAGTACCTTACAAAGTAACATCACCTGGCACTTGGGGGGCTAATGTATGACATTTAGAAAGTTTCTCAAGATTAAACCGGATTACAATATTTATTGAGACTGGCACAAGGCAGTTATGAGATTAAGTACCGGCTCATTTATGATCAAGTGAACCGGCCCTTGGGGACTACAGGTGAAGTTTGCACTATTCTGTTGGACTTATGAAAGACTTAGAGAGAAAGTATACATCTATATCATAAAGTCTACAGATCATTCAAAATCATCATCTGAAGACTTGGGGGCTGGTAGAGTATAAGTAAACCGGGGAACATACCACATATTTCAGCTGAAGTTGCTTGACCATCTCAATCTCTGACTCACGGCTGGAATGAACATGGCTGAGATAGCCGGACAATATGTCATTAGCATTCAGATGATTGTAGTGAGAGATATCAAAATGCACTTTCTGTCTCTCCACGGCTTCGTGTTTAGCGGTGTGTCGCACTAACACGATGGGAGTCCCGGGCTCAACAAAACGGCTTCTAGTGATCAGAACGTCATGATCAGAAGATGATGGCGGGTTAGCCGAGCCGGATAGTCCGGCAGTAGAGGGGTTAACAACAGTGTCATCAGCTGACGGCTCAGGAGGGTCTGATTGAGTGTTAGCAGCTGGGTCTTCTAGTGCTTCAGATCGAGGGGGAGAAGTTGGCATGACCGGTTCAGGAATAAGGACTGACGGGTCCTCCGCCGGTTTAGTTACTTTGGCCTTCTTGGACTTGGCTTGGCCACTACGAAAGATGGTATGAGATAGTTAGTACAAAGATGCAGTTTGAAAGACACGGAGGAAAGATGAATTTTTTTCCTTACCCAGGGGCAGTTTTGAAAGCCAGAAATTGAGTTTGAGATGAGTCGCCAGAAGAGCGAGACACCTCCCGCAGAAGATAAAATAGAGTTAGTAATGCAAGGGAGAAGTTCCATTAATGAAAAGTAAAAGATGAAGATAAAAGATACCTCATTCTGGCGTTTTTGAGGAGTTTGTTGAAGAACGGAAGGTGGTTCATCATCATTCTGGGCCTAACGGCGGCTCTCATGTTGCTGCATTTTCAAAAAAAATGAGAGTCCAAATAAGCCAAAGGGTGTGAAAACCTTACTTTCTGGGTTACCAGTCGAAGTTTCTATCTCGGGAAATGGGCTAAGTCGGAGGAAATAGTTACCTCTTCTTCCACGGCCTGACTGGCCCCGTGTCGTCCTGGCAATAGTCAGTGTCAATAAGGTTATTAAAAAACTGGCCAAGGGAGTGAAGGGCTACCTCCGACTCATAAGTACCATCATCAAGCTTTAACAGGTCTTCAGCGGTGCTCTTTTTCTTCTTGACCCTCCGGGTCGTCTTCTTGGCAGTTATGGCGGCAGCTCTAGCCTTCTTGGCGGCTTCATGGTCATACTTGGCTTTCCAGAAGTCATATTTGGCCTGTAAACAGGTAAAACAAGATGAAAGGTCATGCAAGTATTTAAAACTGCAGAGGAAGATACAAAGAGAAAGAGGTCAGGGGTGCTTTACCTCTGGCGCCGGGTTAAGTTTGCAGAAGGGGTTTAACACAACTTTACTGCAGTCTTCATATTTGCCGTTCACCAGAAGGGTCGACATTGAAACAATATCTTCTTCAGTTAGTTGAACAGAGCTGTGACAAAGAGAGTCATCTGGGCCTCCACCATATTCATACATCAATTTGGATTGGAGGCTTAGAGGGATGACCCGCCACGAGACCCAGCAACGAGTCAAATCAACTCCGGTTAAGCCGTTCCCTGGTAAGGCGTTAATCCTTTTGATTGATGGAATAAGCTGCTTGCATTCGGTGGCAGTAAGCTTGTCAGGAAGTGTAAACTTGGAATCTAGACGATCCGCGCGGTAACCCGACAGTGGGTTCTCATTGGCTGGTGAAGTGTCTTGACAGTAGAACCAGGTCTGATTCCAGTCTTTGGGATGACTCGGTAAGACTACTAGGGGGAAGACGGCGCCCTGTCGGCGCTGAATTGAGATGCCTCCTAGTTCCAAGCTAAGGCCATTGGTACACTCGTTCTAGCAGTTCAGATAAAAATACTCTCTAAAGAGTTCCACAGTCGGTTCTTGTTGAAGGTACACCTCACAGAGAACTTGGAAATTGCAGATATTGGATATGGAATTGGGCCCAATGTCTTGAGGATGAAGTTTGAAAAAGTGAAGGACGTCTCTGAAGAATTTTGAGCCGGGGGTGAAAAACCCCGATTCATGTGGTCAGAAAAGACAATGACTTCACCATCTTTGGGATTGGGTTGTTCCTCGTCCGGGTCAGGTGCGCGATAAGACATAACATTCTTCCCTGGTAAAAATCCTATGGTAAAGAATTCCTTCAAATTGTCCTCAGTTACTGTGGAAGGGACCCAGTTGCAGATGGTCGGCGCTTTTGACGGCATGATGATCAAAAGGCGAACTGAAAGGAAAGTAGCATGCCAGTTCAATTCAATGGTGAAATTAACAGTTAAATGATGATGGGGCAAATAAGTAATGGCGGCTTAAGTAAGGGCTAATGTCATATAGGGGAAAAGTAAGCCGGCGTCGTAAGCCGCCATCACTACAAACATTTGAAGGAAACCAGAGACAGAATTGGCTAAGTGTTGAAGCAAACAACTTTCCTAATTTCTTTATATTATTCTGGATCAAAGGGTTGTTCAAAATGGAAAATATTCTAGACCTAAAAATCTAGCTCAGATGAGTTCATGAGCTCTAATGAGGCCTTTGAACCAGAGAAAGGGATATGTTGGTATCAAGGATGGGCACAAAATAACTACCGCATGAACACATGCTCTCTTTGGATCAAGAAGAAGCCGTAGTGGAAGAACTACAAGGAAACCGTGATGAACTACAAAGAACACGCAGAAACCTAGAAACCCTAATGCATATTTGAGGAGCAGAAAGGTGAGCACTTACAACCACGGATCTTCTGCGGAGGTCGCCGCCGTTCTCTGGACCGATTCGGGTTGATGCAGCGGCCAAGGTCGACGGAGACAGAGGTGAAGCGCGACGGCGGTGGAGCTTGAGCAGTGGAAGTGTTGTGAGAGGAAGAAGACGAAGAAGAGAGAAGAATGAGAAAGACGGAGGCGTGCATATTTATAAGGGGATAAGCAAACAGGCGAGCACAAAAATCGAGGAAGACCCAAATAATGACTATCCAACTAAACGGACGCCTCGATTCTCGGAAGACCTTAAGAGATAAAGATCCGTTGAGGATGACGTCATAACAGTTTTTTGTGTTTTCATAAGATGATGTCATGGTGGGTTACGGAAACTTTACAAAGATAGGAAGATGGATTACATAGAAGTATTGAAGATTGACAAGGAACAAAGTTCAAAGTCAACCTGGGGCCTAATGTTGGGAATATAGCTACCAGGTAAGACCCGCCTAGGAGGGGCCGGGTCAGCCCCAATGGCGGGTTACAAAAGAAGCCCAGTAACATTCAAGGTGATAGTTTATTAAGACTTATAGAAGGCCTAAAGCCTAGAGGCGGCTTAAGGCCCAATATTGTAAACCGCCATTGTAAGGAAAGACTCGTAAAGAAAGGCATACAAAGAAGTCACCGAGCCGGACACATTTTATGAACCGGCCGGGACTCTGTAGGCCGCCAAGCGTCAACCCGTGTATATAAGGGGAAGACCCGGTAGTGGCTTAGGGCAAGAAACAAGAGATCGATAACCAAGTCGGCGGATTAGCCTCTTGGTGATCGAAACCCCAGCAATTCCAACACAACTAGACATAGGCTTTTACCTTCATCGTAAGGGGCCGAACTAGTATAAAACCTCTCGTGTCCTTTGTCCTGATTAACCGCTTTAAGCTTCCTAGTTGCGATGGCCCTATGACTAAGTCCTTTTGCTAGGACATCTGCCGTGACAATTCCAGGGCAGAGTCCGAAGTGTCGCATCTCCTTTTGGAAACTATGATCCTTCTTGTGAGATGCTCCGGTATGGAAGGTGCGACCACCAAAACTTGTGCCAAACATCACCAATTTTTTCCATGCGATCGTGAGAGCACGTGATACGTCTCCAACGTTTCTATAATTTTTTATTGTTCCATGCTATTATATTATCTATTTTGGATGTTTTATATGCATTAATATGCTATTTTATATTATTTTTGGGACTAACCTATTAACCTAGAGCCAAGTGTTAGTTCTTGTTTTTCCCTGTTTTTGAGTTTTACAGAAAAGGAATACCAAACAGAGTGCAAAAGGAATAAAACCTTCGCGATGATTTTTCTTGGACGAGAAGACAACTAGGAGACTTGGAGATGAAGTCAGAGGAGACACGAGGCGGCCACAAGGACGGAGGGCACATCTAGGGGGTAGGGCGTGCCCCCCACCCTTGTGGGCCCCTCGTGCACCTCTTGACCTAATTCTTTCGCCTATATATTCTCATATATCCCCAAACCACCAGAGGCATCCACAAAAACACTTTTCCACCACCACAACCTTCTGTACCCATGAGATCTCATCAAGGGACCTCTTCCGACACCCTATCGGAGGGGGATTCAATCACGTAGGGCTTCTACATCAACTCTATTGCCCTTCCGATGAAGCGTGGGTAGTTTACCACAGACCTACGGGTCCATAGCTAGTAGCTAGATGGCTTCTTCTCTCTCTTTTATTCTCAATACCGTGTTCTCCTTGATTGTCATGCCCAATATGCAACACTATCCTAAAGGGACTCGAAGGCCCCACCAAGGATAGAACTGCATACTAACACGCTTTTGCAAGGTGGATATCATTACATCATACCATTACATAATAGTTGGGGCTACATACAAAAGGCATACAATGCCATAAGAAAACATCAATATCATACAAGAGAACAACATCCGACTATGGATGTAGCACAAACAAAAGCTCAAACGACATCCACCCTGCTAGCCCAGGCTGCCGACCAGGAACCTAACCCAAGATCGACGAAGAAGAAGAACTCCAAGACAAGCAAACATCGCTCTCACATCATATCATCACATTACCTGTACCTGCAACTATTGTTGTAGTACTATGAGCCATGAGGACTCAGCAATCCCATTACCATGGGTATCGAGACTAGTAAAGGGTATGGAAAGGATAAGGTGGTGAGGTTGCAGTAGCGACTAAGAAAAGTATGGTGGCTAACTTACGAATACAAAAGTAAGATGAGAATCTACGCAAGTAATGATCAAGAAGTGATCCTGAACTACTCATGTTCAGACATAACCCAACCGTGTTCTCCTCTCAAACTTCCCCGAAAAGAGATACTCACGGTTATGCATGCGGTTGGTGCATTTTAATTGAGTTTACTTCAAGTCCTCTACAATCGGATATTAACAAATTCCCTTCTGCCACATAACCGAGGGCACGGCTCTCGAAAGTTTAAACCCTGCAGGGGTGTCCCAACTTAGCTCATGACAAGCTCATGATCCACGGAGACAATCCTCCATCTCGGGACCCTCCGATCAGACTCGGAATCCCGATGCACAAGACATTTCGACAATGGTAAAACAAGTCCAGCAAGATCTCCTGATGCACCGACCTAACCTGAAAGGAGTTGCGCAATCTCGTTCTTAGGGTACACCGGATGGGACAAGCTATGAGTAAAACCAGCCCTGGAGTTTCCCCGAGGTGGCCCCGCAGGCTGCCCGTTTGGGACCAATACCATCAGCACTGGCCCCCCTGCTATGTAGAAAATCCTCAGGTTCATGATGCCCTATGCCAATTAATTATTAGGTTCAAGTATTATTATGGAAAATGTTAAAACCAATGTTGGGCCCTGCTGTAAGAGTTTTATTCAAAGTGAACTGTCAAGAGGGCCCCATACCCCTCACCGTGCTAGGGACGCAAAATCAAGGAACATAACACCGATATGACGGAAACTAGGGCGGCAAGAGTGGAACAAAACACCAGGCATAAGGCCGAGCCTTCCATCCTTTACCAAGTATATATGTGCATTAATTAAATAAGAGACATTGTGATATCCCATTACCATGTCCCAACATGGAACAATCTGCAACTGCACCTGCAACTAGCAACGCTATAAGAGGGGCTGAGCAAAGCAGTAACATAGCCAAACAATGGTTTGCTAGGAAGGGTAAAAAGGTTAGAGGCTATCATGGCAATTTGGGAGGCTTGATAACAAGTGGTAGGTAGCGCGACATAGCAATAGTATCGAGACAACTAGCGTAGCAAAGATAGTAGTGAGATTCAAGGTGACGGTCATCTTGCCTGAAATCCCACTAGGAAGAAGAACGAGTCCATGAAGAAGAAGAAGCCACGTAGTCGAACGAATCCTCACAATCGCAATGAAATAGGAACTATCGAGAAGGAGCACAACCGGAAAGAAGCAAACAATATGGTAAACACACAACACATTAACATGACATGATGCTCAACCAAGTATGATGCATGACAAGGCTACAAGATGCTACTCATGGCAAGAGATGATGCATACAAGAGCAACACACCAAAGCAAGTTTAAATGAGGCCAGAAACAACATATAACAATTCCCGTAAGTCCTCATATACAAATTTCGAAATTGGTCCAGATCTGAATAACACATAATGTTGAAGTTGTTAAACATCAAGTTAAAGTGCACCAAGATGATCTACATGGTTTTCTAGTCAAGTTACATATAAAGTTTGTTTAATTCGGAGCTACGGCCTAGAAGATATTAGCAAGACAAGTTAAGCATGGCATTGATGCATATGCAAGCAAAACAACATCACAAACACTCCAAAACATAGATGCAACAAGGTAACATGAAACTACATGCAAAACTAAGCAAGTTTCACGTAGAGCATGCTCAAAACGGAGCAATGATTCAACACATACACTCAATACAAGTTTCCAACACAATCTGCCCAAAACAGCAACTAAGCACTTTGCAATCAAGGAAACAATATGCTACAGGAATCATAAGGACACAAACTTGACATGCACTTCAAGTACAGACAACATGTTCCAAATATCTTTAAGGTTCAAGTTCATAGGCATCAGGATTAATCCAACATGATCAATGCAAAAAGCAACTTAATAACACAGATTATGGCTTAGTGAAAACAGGGCACACATGTGAGCAGGAATAACATGTTGACATGTTGGAGGCATGAAACAATGATGATATAGTGCAAGAACATAACAAGCAAAAGCATGGCATTAAATTACAGGTTACACATGGCAAAACATGATTACTAAGCATCTCCATATAAGCCCTAGATCAATGGCAATCAACAAGACAAGATGCAACATGATATAAGCTAATTCTCAGACTTAGAGGAAATCTGGGAATGCAAAACAATAACATTATGATGCTGACTTTGGAGGCACATAACAGCAAGCATAGCAACTTAAGTAAACATGCAAAAGGCATGGACATGTAGTAGACATGATATACTTCAACTTAGTCCAAGGGCACAAGTTCATATGAAGCATGGAGTAATTACTATGATACTTGCAAAAAGGAACATGTTGTTAATAGGATGACAGATTTAGCATGATGGCAACTTGAGAGAAAGAAAGAGTCAAGATACAGCCAGTTATATTGCAACCAAGGGCATGTCATCAAAGTACACATAAAAGGAGCAAATAACATCAAGGCATCATATCCATATGACTCATGGACTAGTGGGAACCATCAAGACAAGTTTGAATGTTGTAACAATTTCAGCAAGTGTAAAACAACAACATCAGCATAGCATGTTTGCAAGCTTGGAACAAAGGTCATAAGAAGTCCAAAATTATCAAACTTGGCATCTGGACAAATTAATCATGGCATACTTCAATTCATGTAATTGGAGCATCACCAAAAGAGGCATAGATTAATCAATAACAAGCTCACAACATGGCATCATGAAGTTAATAGAAAACTGGAACATCATTTAGGAATGTTCATGGCAATGAAAGCATATGCTATAGGACATACATGAGGCATCAAATGGCATGGCATGATAGAACAAAACATGGACATCAAAACATGTCAACTAGGCATCTCCAGATTATGCATGGAATAGATGGTAGCATCAAATTAATATGGCAACATCAAGTAACAGTTACAGACTTAGGAAAAATCACTAAGTCTCAGAAATCAGCAACATCAAGTAGCACACTTCATGAGCTTGTGCTAGTCACCACAAGGCACATAAAAATACATGGATTGCACCACTTTAAAGATGGCATGGAGATGCTCCTAAAACATGTTGACATGATGCCCAAAAGATAAACACACAAAATGCTATGAAAAAGACAAATCAGCAAGTTATGACAATTTTCAGCAAGTTATGACATGGCAAACATGCATGCATGATGCTGAGGACTTGGCCATTTTCAGGAAAAAACAGGGTGAGCGCTGGATAGCATAAGTCGCACGGGGCGAGAGATAAGGGCATCGGCTCACCCAATGGGCTCGGCCCAGGAAGGAGGAGGAGGCAGGCGGGGCGGGGCAGTGGATGGAGTTGGGCCTGGAGTTGGGCCGCAGCTAGGCTTGGCCAACGCAGGGCCCACGGGGGTGCGCGGCGGCAGGGATGCGGCTTCAAGTGAGGGAAATACGGCAAAGAATGGAGGCGCAATGGGAATGGCCGGATCCAGCGGATCCGGTCGCTGGAGAACGACGGCGAGGCGCGAGGGAGCTCTAGTGGCAGGGTCGGAGTAGGGAGGCGCGGGGTCGCGGCGGCTGGCGGTGGAGCTGCGCCGGCGACGAGGCAAGGTGGCGGCGCGGTTGAGGCAGCGGGGCGGCAGAGGCCCCTGGTGGTTCGCCGGCGGCAAGGCTGACGGGCATCGCGGGCGGCTCAGGAAGCCAGGCAGTGCGGGCGGCGGCGTTCGGGCCCGGCAGGCCGAAGATGGGCTCGCAGGAGGGGGTTTAGATGGGCTAGTGGGATGTTGTGGAGGGGTGTTGGGCTGCAAAGAGAAGGAGGGGTTCGATTAACGCGGTTAACCGTTGGGGTATCAAACGACCTCCAAATGGAATGAAATTTAACAGGCAGCCTACTGGTGATGTACCAAGGCCACTCGACAAATCTCGGCCCATTCCGAGAACGTTTTTCTCCCGCTCACGAAACACGGTGTAACATCCCAAATTTTCAATTTGGAATGTTATACATTATATCATCATGCATATCATATTTTATTTTGCATTTTGGTTGATCCTAGAAATTCTACGCAACTCAATGACCCACGGAGAGAGTTGGGGATTTCGGTATTTTCATATTTGAGTTCTCTCAAATTTTGAGAATAGGATCATTTGATTTTATTTATTTTATCATCAATTATTTCTATTACAAAAATATGAGAGAGGGAATAAAATGACTTTCCCAAAATAAAGAAATAATGAGGATTTAATAATAAAATCAAATAAGATTTTATTTCGGAGTTTTATTTGAATTTAGGAAAAATGTGCGTTTTTCAAAATTGCGTTTAGGGCCCAAATAAATGTTCACCTTGTGCGGCTTGATTTTAGAAGCCCGTGAAAATTTATCTCGGAATTTTTGGAGTCCGTTTAGTATTTCTTTTTATTTTTCTTTCGAGCGGAATAATTAAAAAAACGAACCGACTTCAGGCCGTACCCGAGCGGGACACCGCCCGGGGGCAGCCTTTAAATAGCGCCGCCCCAGCCCATCAGCCCCGACTAGATCCGCGCGCGCCGCCGGAGCCGCCGCCGCCAACGATCCCGCCGCCCGAGGTTCGTCGCGCCTCGTTTTCCATGCCGAAAAAAAGAGAAAAAAAAATTCGGCGTTCGTCATTTTTCTTTTTCTCGGATTAAATCCGCGATTTTTCTGATCGCGATTCCTGATCCGATTTTCGTTTTAGTTTAACTTTTCGCTTGTTTATCGGAATCAGGCGATTCAAGCGCCTAGAGTTTCGTCTCGAAACCCTCTATCCGTTTAACCAACTTAAACAAGATTTTGCTACTGTAAAATTTGCCCTATATCCAGATTAGTAGAACGAAGTTGTTTTCTTTCGCAGTTTAACTTTCGTTGCTTCGTTCGATTTGATTCTTTTTGCCAACCGGAGTTCTTAAGTTGAACATTCTGGTTAGATCTCTTATTTGAGTTTTACCTGTGCATTAGACGAGTTCTTATTGTATGCTTGTTTGTTTTTTGCGATAGAATACCCGGAGTGCACCGCCTATTACTTCGAATAGTTAGGTTTCGCGGATCATCAGCAAGGCAAGTAACACTTTGATCATACCTTTTCTACTACCCAGATTTATTGCATTATATCAATCCTCACACATTGCATGATTAGGATCTAATTAAATTGTGGGATGGGAAGTAGATGAGGTAGTACCTATTACCTGTTTATTTTCAAACCTTTGGGAGTTACTTCTACATTTGCTTATTATGCCATGCTATGCTAGTAGACGTGGATTGGGTGAGTGAAATCCATGACAGATGTGAGATTGTTAATTAAGGGTTATCTAAGGTGGCAACTTAAACACACATCTGGGTGGATTGAGGCACCTGGGTATTCCAGGACTTGCCTGTTTTCTTTTGGACCGCCAGCCAGGCTCAAAGGGATCATGAGAGTATTCATACTAGAAACTTCCGTGTGCAGCCACAAGCTATTATGGGCTCTAGCATAGTTGACTAAGTCGTGCGAACTCTTACAGTGGTAGACTAGCAGATGTAGGGGATGTAGGTGGTACGGTCTACCCGATCGTAAGGTGCTAGCGCTTCTGAAGGACTATGTCTCGGTCATCCGTCTTCTCAAACACCATGTAGTGCGAGAAACCAAACGGAGGCGATCGAGTCTTGTGGGGAAAAGTGCGCAAACCTCTGCAGAGTGTAATAAACTAATCATGGTTAGCCGTGTCCCCGGTTATGGACATCTTGAGTATCTAGTACTTGGATTTTCATGTGAATCTCAACATGTTACTCTAAATTAATTTTGTTGGGTTATGTTTAATGATGATGCTTAATTGGGATTGAGAATGCTGTCAACCATTCTCAATGTTTAACAACCACCATGATAGTAATTAAATTTTATTCCTTTGAAGTAGGGAAAAATTGGCTTTACGCAAAACTGTAACCATAGAGCTTTCCACCAGCCAAATATGCATATAGTATAGCTGTTTCATTCCATTACTCTCTATGTGTTACCTTGCCAGCATATTCCATGTGCTGACCCGTTTTCGGGCTGCAACGTTAATGTTGCAGACTTTTCAGACGATGATTAAGGAGTTTTTAGGTCGTGGTTCTATACTCAGTGATGCCGTTGGAGTTGATGGACTCACTTATCTTCCAAGCCTTCCGCTGTTATCGTTATTAGATGGCCTTAAGCCATATTTATTGTAATAAGTTCTCTTTTGAGACACTCGATGTAATAAGTGTGTGATTGCTACTCTGTTATAAATCCTCCGAGTACTGTGTGGTGTCAGCATTACTGATCCAGGGATGACACCGGAGCACAGAGATCAGACTGTTTGAGGTCTGGTCGCTACAGAGATGGTATCAGAGCACACGCTGACTGTAGGACACGACCACTAAGCTAAAGACCTAGATCACTATTCACTCTCTTCTCTTCTGACCTCTCATCTTTTCTACTCTTTAGGATGGCGGATGCAAGGAACAAGTTCACGCAACCGGATGAAGATACACCCTTTGGACGACACTTGAAGGAAGTCACTAGATACCTGAACATAGGAGTACCAAGCTTCACGGGAACCTACAACGCCACTTTACCTGAAGAAGAGCGCTGGATGATTCAAGTTCAAGTTCCAGGAAGGACGTTCATGCCAGTCACTGAGCCCATAGAATTTTCTTTTGATGCACCAACTTGGAGTCTAGGAAAGAGCATGGCAGCTCACATCGCCATGGGACGCATTGGAGAAGTCTACCGCAAGGATCTCAAGGATACTATCTACCAGATTTGTGGGCGCCGAGATGAACACTGGGAGATGATCAGCACCAGGAAGGATAGATCAATCGCAGCTTTTATCCAGGAGCTAAACCAGCACATTCGACGACAGGAGAACCAGATGTGCGCCGACATGATAGATCTGAAGAAGGCTAAGACTAGAATCAAGGAACTGGAGGAAGAACTCAAGGCTACACGTGAAGATTATGAAGAGGAAATTGAAGTATTGGTGGAGAAGAATGACGACCTGATCAAGAAGATTGGAATATTTATGGGAGACCCTACGCCAGTAGATGAAGACGAAGAACCCAGGAGATTAGCCCGGAAGACTACATCATCATCGACGGCACTGACTCGGAAGCAGATATTAGCGATGATGACTATGTTGATGAAGCTGGAGCAGATATCATGGAGTCTGCAACCGAAGAATATTTCTAGTAGAGCACCTCATCAGTAGTAGTAGTCCACCATGTAAATATAGTAGTCCGAGCACTTTTGCGATAGATAGATCGATTGTATGCCCTTGTTTGATTGATTGAAGTGAATTGTTTGCTTTTGCCTCATGTGCATATGGGTAGTGTTTTCTCTTTAGACCCCCTCTATTCTTATATCTCATCTTTTCTAAACCCTCAGATGCCTCCGAGACGTGACCCCGGATTTTCCATTCCACCGGAGCTCACCCAGTTGATCCAGCAGCAGAACACATTGATGCAGATGCTAGTCCAGAATCAGAATCAGGGGAACAACAACAACAACCCACCACCACCACCTGTTGACCACTTAGCCCGTTTTCTTAGGCTGAATCTGTCGGTGTTTTCCAGTAGCACCGAGCCGATAGTAGCAGATGATTGGCTCCGCAAGACAGCTAGGGAGTTGACCACAGCAGGATGCATAGATGCGGAGAAGGTGAAGTTTGCCGCACATCAGCTAGAAGGACCCGCGGCATCATGGTGGGAGAATTTCACAGCCACTTTCCCTGTCGACACTGTCACATGGGACCAGTTTCAGCAGGCTTTTCGTACTGCACACGTTTCAGCAGGAGCTATGGCCATGAAGAAGCGTGAGTTTCGCAACTTGCGCCAAGGAGGAAGGACAGTTGGCCAGTATGTGGAGGAATTTAGTAAGCTAGCACGTTATGCCCCAAATGATGTCGCTACGGATGTAGCTAAGCAGGAGAAGTTTCTAGAAGGACTGAATGATGAGTTGAGCATGCAGTTGATGGTAGAAACCTTCAACAACTACCAGGAGTTGGTAGATCATGCTCTTATGATTGAAGGGAAGCAGCAGCAAATTGAGAATCGCAAGAGGAAGTATGGACAAGGAAAGTATAATTCAGGAGCTCAGCAGAAGCCACGTTTTACCCCTAGACCGGGAGGACATTTTCAGCATACCCATGGAGGAGGTAGCTCGCAGAATCACAATGGCACCAAGAATGGAAATGGCAATGGAGGAAGCAACGGCCAGAATCGCACCAACCCATCAACCCCAGCCAAGAAGGACCTAAGCCAAGTCACTTGCTTTAAGTGTTCGAAGACAGGACATTATGGCAACGAATGTCCTGAATTACAAAATGGAAATAGCAATGGAAGTTCTGGGAAGAAGCCGAACCCTTTTAACAGGGGACAGGTGAACCACGTTAGCGTGGAGGAGGTTGAAGCTCAGCCCGATGCAGTAATAGGTAAGTTTTTGGTTAAGTCATTTACTGCACTCGTTCTTTTTGATACTGGTGCATCGCATTCATACATCTCAAGGGGATTTGTGGATAAGTATAACCTACCAACCCAAGCCCTTAGGTCACCCATGTTAGTAACCTCGCCCGGAGCAGAGTATGTGGCTAGTCTATGGTGTGATCGGTTACCATTAAGGATTGGTAACTATGTTTTTCCCTCAGACCTAATAGTATTGGAATCTCAAGGATTGGATGTGATATTAGGCATGGATTGGTTATCAAAGTATGAAGGGAATATTGAGTGTGCTAGTAAGTCAATTTTGCTTACCACCCCAGAAGGGAGAAGGATCAAGTATGTATCCCGGCATGTGCCAAAGAGGACTCAAGTAAATTGCCTAACAGGAGTTGTGCAGGAGGAAGTACCAGTGGTAAGGGATTTCCCTGATGTATTTCCAGAGGAGTTGCCAGGCATGCCACCGGATAGAGATATTGAGTTTTTGATTGAGCTATTGCCAGGCACAGGTCCAATATCAAAGAGACCATATAGGATGCCAGCAAAGGATTTGGTGGAAATTAAGAAGCAGATTAAGGAGTTACTGGATAAGGGATATATTCGCCCAAGTTCTTCGCCTTGGGGATCGCCAGTACTTCTAGTGGAGAAGAAGGATGGATCGTTAAGGATGGTTGTTGATTATCGAGGATTGAATGAAGTAACGATCAAGAACAAGTACCCGCTACCAATGATCAATGATCTGTTTGATCGATTGCAAGGAGCTAAGGTATTTTCCAAGATCGATCTGCGATCAGGATACCACCAGTTGAAGATTCGAGAACAGGATATTCCGAAGACAGCTTTTACCACCAGGTATGGGCTGTATGAGTATACCGTTATGTCATTTGGTCTGACTAACGCACCTGCCTATTTTATGAACATGATGAACAAAGTGTTTATGGAGTTTTTGGATAAGTTCGTCGTAGTGTTCATTGATGATATCCTGGTTTATTCGAAGAATGAAGAGGAACATAAGGAGCATTTGCGTTTGGTACTTGGAAAGCTCAGAGAACATCAATTATATGCCAAGTTCAGCAAATGTGAGTTTTGGTTGAAGGAAGTAGGATTCCTCGGACATGTTATATCTGGAGAAGGTATAGCAGTAGATCCCGCTAAAGTTGAAACCGTGACCAAGTGGGAAGCCCCAACAACAGTTGGAGAGATCCGGAGTTTTCTTGGACTCGCAGGATACTACCGGAGGTTTATTGAGAATTTCTCAAAGATTGCGAAGCCTATGAAGGAGTTGTTGAAGAAGGATACCAAGTTCATATGGACGGAGGAATGTGAGGCTAGTTTCCAGGAATTGAAGAAACGTTTGGTTACCTCACCAGTGTTGATTTTGCCAGACCAGACCAAAGATTATGAGGTGTATTGTGACGCTTTACGTCGAGGACTTGGAGCAGTGCTTATGCAGGAAGGGAGAGTTGTTTCATATGCCTCAAGACAACTAAAGCCTCATGAGTTGAATTATGCTACGCATGATTTGGAGTTAGCAGCCGTAGTGCATGCATTGAAGACATGGAGACATTTTCTCATTGGAAATCATTGTGAGGTGTACACGGATCATAAGAGTTTGAAATACATCTTCACACAGAAGGAGTTAAATCTCGGACAAAGGAGATGGTTGGAGCTCATCAAGGATTATGATATGAGATTGCATTACCACCCCAGAAAGGCTAATGTAGTAGCTGACGCATTAAGCCGTAAGAGCCATGTCAATACTTTAATGACAGGAGAAATACCAAGGGAGTTAGCAGAAAATCTTCGTGAACTATGTTTGGAAATAGTTCCGAGAGGCTATGTAGCAGCATTGGAGATTCAGTCAACTTTGATGGATAGAATCAGGGAAGCTCAGAAAGCTGACAAAGAGATTGCCGCTATAAAGGAGAAACTGAGCAAAGGAAAAGCTAGAGGATTTCGTGAGGATGAGCACGACACCTTATGGTTTGAAAACCGTGTTTATGTGCCCAATGACCCGGAGATCAGGAAGTTGAATTTGCAAGAGGCACACGACTCACCATATTCAATTCACCCAGGAAATACAAAGATGTTTCTGGATTTGAAGGATATTTTCTGGTGGACCGGAATGAAGAAGGATATAGCGGAGTATGTAGCAGTTTGTGATGTATGTCAGAGAGTAAAGGCGGAGCATCAGAAGCCAGCAGGATTGTTACAACCATTGCCGATACCCGAATGGAAGTGGGATAAGCTAGGCATGGATTTTATCACGGGATTGCCCAGGACTCGTTCAGGCTATGACTCGATTTGGGTTGTAGTTGATCGATTGACAAAAGTAGCTCATTTCATCCCAGTAAAGACCACTTACACCAGTGCTAAGTTGGCAAAGATATACATGACCAGGATCGTATGTCTGCATGGAGTTCCAAGGAGTATCGTATCGGATAGAGGAACCCAGTTTACCTCAAAGTTCTGGAAGCAGTTGCACGAAACTTTGGGAACCAGGCTAGAATTCAGTACAACTTTTCATCCACAGACAGATGGACAGACCGAGAGAGTCAGTCATATTTTGGAGGATATGCTGAGAGCTTGTGCGCTAGATTACGGATCTAGTTGGGACGATAATTTGCCATATGCAGAGTTCTCTTACAACAACAGTTACCAAACCAGTTTAAAGATGGCCCCTTTCGAAGCCTTGTACGGAAGGAGGTGCAGGACACCGTTGTCATGGGACGAAGTTGGAGACCGCCAGTTGTTTGGTCCTGACTTGATTAAAGAGTCTGAACAGAAGGTGAAGTTGATTCGCGATAGGCTCAAGGTAGCCCAGTCCAGACAGAAGAGTTATGCATATTCTAAACGCAAGGAGACAGTTTACGAAGTTGGAGACAGAGCTTATCTTCGAGTATCTCCACTTCGGGGAACAAAGCGTTTTGGAGTTAAAGGGAAGTTAGCGCCACGATTTGTAGGACCATATCGAGTTTTGGAGCGTATGGGAGAAGTGGCCTACAAGTTGGAATTGCCCGAAGGATTGTCAGGAGTACATGATGTGTTCCACGTTTCTCAGTTAAAGAAATGGCACGCGGAGATGGCTGACATACCGTTGAGAGACACAGTGCCTTTGGAAACTATTCAGTTGGATAACGATTTGACCTACGAGGAGAAACCAATTAAGATTCTCGAGTTTGCCAGCCGAGTTACTCGCAGCAAGGTTATCAAGTTTTGCAAAGTTCAGTGGAGCCACCACACGGAGGATGAAGCCACCTGGGAGCGAGAGGAAGATTTGCTCAAAGACCACCCTCACCTATTTTCTAGCCAACCGAATCTCGAGGGCGAGATTCATCTTAAGGGGGGTAGGTTTGTAACATCCCAAATTTTCAATTTGGAATATTATACATTAGATCATCATGCATATCATATTTTATTTTGCATTTTGGTTGATCCTAGAAATTCTACGCAACTCAATGACCCACGGAGAGAGTTGGGGATTTCGTTATTTTCATATTTGAGTTCTCTCAAATTTTGAGAATAGGATCATTTGATTTTATTTATTTTATCATCAATTATTTCTATTACAAAAATATGAGAGAGGGAATAAAATGACTTTCCCAAAATAAAGAAATATTGAGGATTTAATAATAAAATCAAATAAGATTTTATTTTGGAGTTTTTCGGTGTTTTATTTGAATTTAGGAAAAATGTGTGTTTTTCAAAATTGCATTTAGGGCCCAAATAAATGTTCACCTTGTGCGGTTTGATTTTAGAAGCCCGTGAAAATTTATTTCGGAATTTTTAGAGTCCATTTAGTATTTCTTTTTATTTTTCTTTCGAGCGGAATAATTAAAAAAACGAACCGACTTTGGGCCGTACCCGAGCGGGACACCTCCCGGGGGCAGCCTTTAAATAGCGCCGCCCCGAGCCGCCCCAGCCCATCAGCCCCGCCTCGATC
The DNA here is from genome assembly GCF_018294505.1 of Triticum aestivum. Classification (NCBI taxonomy): domain Eukaryota; kingdom Viridiplantae; phylum Streptophyta; class Magnoliopsida; order Poales; family Poaceae; genus Triticum; species Triticum aestivum. The sequence goes on from NC_057812.1 coordinate 313,445,680, forward strand.
TGCGCGCGCCGCCGGAGCCGCCGCCGCCAACGATCCCGCCGCCCGAGGTTCGTCGCGCCTCATTTTCCGTGCCGAAAAAAGAGAAAAAAATTTGGCGTTCATCGTTTTTCTTTTTCTCTGATTAAATCCACGATTTTTCTGATCGCGATTCCTGATCTGATTTTCGTTTTAGTTTAACTTTTCGCTCGTTTATCGGAATCAGGCGATTCAAGCGCCTAGAGTTTCGTCTCGAAACCCTCTATCCGTTTAACCAACTTAAACAAGATTTTGCTACTGTAAAATTTGCCCTAGATCCAGATTAGTAGAACGAAGTTGTTTTCTTTCGCAGTTTAACTTTTGTTGCTTCATTCGATTTGATTCTTTTTGCCAACCGGAGTTCTTAAGTTGAACATTCTGGTTAGATCTCTTATTTGAGTTTTACCTGTGCATTAGATGAGTTCTTATTGTATGCTTGTTTGTTTGTTTGCGAAAGAATACCCGGAGTGCGCCGCCTGTTACTTCTAATCGTTAGGTTTCGCGGATCATCAGCAAGAGAAGTAACACTTTGATCATACCTTTTCTACTACCCAGATTTATTGCATTAGATCAATCCTCACACATTGCATGATTAGGATTTAATTAAATTGTGGGATGGGAAGTAGATGAGGTAGTACCTATTACCTGTTTATTTTCAAACCTTTGGGAGTTACTTCTACGTTTGCTTATTATGCCATGCTATGCTAGTAGACGTGGATTGGGTGAGTGAAATCCATGACAGATGTGAGATTTTTAATTAATGGTTTATCTAAGGTGGCAACTTAAACACACATCTGGGTGGATTGAGGCACCTGGGTATTCCAGGACTTGCCTGTTTTCTTTTGGACCGCCACCCAGGCTCAAAGGGATCATGAGACTATTCATACTAGAAACTTCCGTGTGCAGCCACAAGCTATTATGGGCTCTAGCATAGTTGACTAAGTCGTGCGAACTCTTATAGTGGTAGACTAGCAGATGTAGGGGATGTAGGTGGTACGGTCTACCCGATCGTAAGGTGCTAGCGCTTCTGAAAGACTATGTCTCGGTCATCCGTCTTCTCAAACACCATGTAGTGCGAGAAACCAAACGGAGGCGATCGAGTCTTGTGGGGAAAAGTGCGCAAACCTCTGCAGAGTGTAATAAACTAATCATGGTTAGCCGTGTCCCCTGTTATGGACATCTTGAGTATCTAGTACCTGGATTTTCATGTGAATCTCAACATGTTACTCTAAATTAATTTTGTTGGGTTATGTTTAATGATGATGCTTAATTGGGATTGAGAATGCTGTCAACCATTCTCAATGTTTAACAACCACCATGATAGTAATTAAATTTTATTCCTTTGAAGTAGGGAAAAATTGGCTTTACGCAAAACTGTAACCATAGAGCTTTCCACCAGCCAAATATGCATATAGTATAGCTGTTTCATTCCATTACTCTCTATGTGTTACCTTGCCAGCATATTCCATGTGCTGACCCATTTTCGGGCTACAACGTTAATGTTGTAGACTTTTCAGACGACGACTAAGGAGTTTTAGGTCGTGGTCCTATACTCAGTGATGCCGTTGCAGTTGATGGACTCACTTATCTTCCAAGCCTTCCGCTGTTAACGTTATTAGATGGCCTTAAGCCATACTTATTGTAATAAGTTCTCTTTTGAGACACTCGATGTAATAAGTGTGTGATCGCTACTTTGTTATAAATCCTCCGAGTACTGTGTGGTGTCAGCATTACTGATCCAGGGATGACACCCGAGCAGAGAGATCAGACTGTTTGAGGTCTGGTCGCTACACACGGTCTGGAAGGTGTAACGGGTGCATGTGAGAGTGTCGGATCCCGAAACGGACAACAGAGAAAGAGGTCGGATGCAAGTTTTGAGAACATGAGGATGCAATGCACATGATGACATGGAAAAATGCAACACGCAATAAAATGACATGGCAAAGACGGTGAACAACTGGAAGACACTTGGCGCATCGGACTCGGGGCGTTACATCGATGTTCTTGGAGATCTATTCGATTTAATACTCTTTTGCGGTGTGTTTCCCGAGATTCGATGAATTGTGGATTTATGATCAGCTTATCTATGAATATTATTTGAATCTTCTATGAATTCTTTTATGCATGATTTGATATCTTTGTAATTCTCTTCGAACTATCAGTTTGGTTTGGCCTACTAGATTGGTTTTTCTTGCAATGGGAGAAGTGCTTACCTTTGGGTTCAATCTTGCGGTGTCCTTTCCCAGTGACAATAGGGGAAGCAAGGCACGTATTGTATTGTTGACATCGAGGATAAAAAGATGGGGTTTTCATCATATTAACTGAGTTAATTCCTCTACATCATGTCATCTTACTTAATGCATTACTCCGTTCTTTATGAACTTAATACTCTAGATGCATGCTGGATAGCGGTCGATGTGTGGAGTAATAGTAGTAGATGCAGAATCGTTTTGGTCTACTTGACACAAACGTGATGCCTATATTCATGATCATTGCCTTAGATATTGTCATAACTTTGCGCTTTTCTATCAATTGCCCGGCAGTAATTTGTTCACCCATCATATTATTTTCTATCTTGAGAGAAGCCTCTAGTGAAACCTATGGCCCCTGGGTCTATTTTCCATCATACAAGTTTCTATTTTCCATCATATAAGTTTCCGATCTACTATTTTGCAATCTTTTACTTTCCGATCTATAAACCAAAAATATTTACTTTATCATTTATCTATCTCTATCGGATCTCCCTTTTGCATGTAACCGTGAAGGGATTGACAACCCCTTTTATCGCGTTGGGTGCAAGTTATTTGATTGTTTGTGCAGGTATCCGGTGATTTGTGTGTTGTCTCCTACTGGACTGATACCTTGGCTCTCAAACTGAGGGAAATACTTATATCTGCTTTGCTGCATCACCCTTTCCTCTTCAAGGGAAAAACCAACGCAACCTCAAGAAATAGTAGGAAGCATTTCTGGCACCATTGCCGGCGAGATCTACGCCAAGTTAAGACATACCAGGTACCCATCATAACCTCTCATCTCTTGCATTACATTATTCATCATTTGCCTCTCGTTTTCCTCTCCCCCACTTATAAAATGATTTTTGAAAAGTTTTTCCTTTTCTTCGCCCCTCTTCCATTCGTCTTCCTTTGCTTTTTGTGTGCTCGTGTGTTGGATTGCTTGCTTTGTCACGATGGCTCAAGAGAATACCAAATTGTGTGACTTTTCCAATACCAATAATAATGATTTATTACTACTCCGATTGCTGCCGCCACTAGTGCGGAATCTTGTGAAATTAATGCCGCTTTGCTGAATCTTGTTATGAAAGATCAATTTTCTGGCCTTCCTAGTGAAGATGCCGCTTACCATCTAAACAATTTCGTTGATTTGTGTGATATGCAAAAGAAAAAATATGTGGATAATGATCTTGTTAAATTGAAGTTGTTTCCGTTCCCGCTTCGAGATCGTGCTAAAACTTGGTTTTCATCTTTGCCTAAAAATAGTATTGATTCATGGAATAAATGTAAAGATGATTTTATTTCCAAGCATTTTCCTCCAGCTAAAATCATCTCCCTTAGGAATGAGATTATGAATTTTAAGCAACTTGATCATGAACATGTTGCACAATCTTGGTAGAGGATGAAATTGATGATACGAAATTGCCCTACTCATGGTTTGAATTTGTGGATGTTATACAAAAAAATTATGCTGGATTGAATTTTGCTTCTAGAAATCTTTTAGATTCGGCCGCGGGAGATAATTTTATGGAAATAACTTTAGGAGAATCTACTAAACTCCTAGATAATATTATGGTTAATTATTCTTAATGGCATACCGAAAGATCTTCCACTAGAAAAAGAAGTGCATGGGATTGAAGAGATTAATATTTTGAGTGGAAAGATGGATGAACTTATGAAATTATTTTCTGTCAAGATTGCTCCTATTGATACTAATGATATGCCTTTGTCTACTTGGATTGAGAATAATAACGAATCTATGGATGTGAATTTTGTTGGTAGGAACAATTTTGGTAATAACACGTATAGAGGTAATTTTAATACTAGGCCATTTTCTAATAATTCCTCTAATAATTATGATAATTCGTACAACAATTCTTATGGAAATTGTAATAAGATGCCCTTTGATTTTGAGAATAGTTTTAAAGAATTTATGAGTTCACAAAAGAATTTCAATGCTTTGATTGATTTTTTTTGCTTAAGATTGATGATTTGGCTAGGAACATGGATATAATTTATCTTGATGTTGATTCTTTCAAACTTAGATCTGTTCCAACCAAGCATGATATTACTGAGTCTCTCAAAGCTATGATAATTTCCATTGACAAATGCAAAGATAGAATCGCTAAGATGCGTGCTAAACGAGATTGGTTTGTAAAAACGTGTTCTTCTAGTTTTCGTGAAAATAATGATGAAGATCTTAAAGTGATTGATATGACTCCTTTTGAATATTTGTTTTCCAATATAAATCTTGATAAAGATGGGATTGGAGATGGGTCAACTTTAGTTAAAAGGCGTCCCAATGATTCAGAGTTTTTAGATCTTGTTGCAAAAATTGATAAAAGTGGGATTGGAGAGGTCAAAACTTTAAATAGAAATGAACCCACTCTGTTGGATTTCAAGGAATTTAATTATGTTAATTGTTCTTTAATAGATTGTATTTCCTTGTTGCAATCCATGTTGAATTCTCCTCATGCTTATAATCAAAATAAAGCTTTTACTAAAAATATTGTTGATGCTATGAAGCAATCTTTTGAAGAAAAGCTTGAATTGGAAGTTTATATCCCTAGAAAACTTCATGATGAGTGGAACCTACTATTAAGATTAATATTAAAGATTATGAGTGTCATGCTTTGTGTGATTTGGGTGCTAGTGTTTCCATGATTCCAAAAACTTTATGTGATGTGTTAGGTTTCCATGAATTTGATGATTGTTCTTTAAATTTGCATCTTGTAGATTCCACCATTAAGAAACCTATGGGAAGGATTAATGATGTCCTTATTGTTGCAAATAAGAATTATGTTCCCGTACATTTCATTGTTCTTGATATAGATTGCAATCCTACATGTCCTATTATTCTTGGTAGACCTTTCCTTAGAACAATTGGTGCAATTATTGACATGAAAGAATGAAACATTAGATTTCAATTTCCGTTAAGGAAGGGCATGGAACACTTTCTAAGAAATAAAATTAAATTGTCTTATGAATCAATGGGTAGTATCGGGGGGTATGAACCATGGATAAGTTGGAATACAGTAGATATTACACCAATATAAATAAAGAATGAGTTGACAACAGTAATGTTGGGGATATAATTATTGGGTATGACCCGCCCAGGAGGGGCCGGGTCATACCACTGGCGGTTCATAATGATAAGGCCCATGAAGATGTTGAAGATGGTGGTTCACGAAGCAGGTTTACTGAAGGCCCGAGAACCAAAGGCGACTTGAGGCCCACGGGTGTAAACCGCCATATGTTAACTTGTATGTTAAGGAAAGTATAGATTCTGTCACTAAGCCGGACACATTGTGTATGAGTCGGCCGGGACTCTGTAGGCTGCCGTGCATCAGCCTATGTATATAAAGGGGTGACCCGGCGGCGGTTTAGGGCGAGAAAGAAGAGATCGAGAGCTAGGTCAAGCGTATTTGCTCCCTAGTAATCGACGTCCAAGCAATACAACCCCAAACTGGATTAGGCCTTTACCTTCACCGCAAGGGGCCGAACCAGTATAAAATTTTCGTGTCCTTTGTCCCGTTTAACCCCTTCAAGCTAACCTAGTTGCGATGACTCCATGACTAAGTCCTTACGTTAGGACATCTTCCGTGACAAGTCCATGATAGTTGGCGCCCACCATGGGGCCAGCACACGGTGGTTTCTAGTTCTTGAAGGGTAGCTTCGCAGGGCTCAAAGGGTACGCTATGGGCGGATAACCAAGAGTCATCGCGGCAAGCTCTACATTGGCAATGAGGGATGGGACCCCGAGGCCGTCTCAATCGAGTACGGGTACTGGGTCCCCTTTGGTGGAATCCACGTCTTCATTGGCAAGATCGATGAATCAGAAGCTGAGCCGGACATCTACACCGTCATCGTCGAGTCGCCTCGGTGCGCGCGACCCGCCAAGGCTAAGGCCGCCCCGAAGCATGTCTTTGTTGGTTTCATTCAGGGAGCGGAACTAGAAGGAGGATCTGAATCTGGTGGTGAGATGGTTGTCTACTCTGGTGATGAGTCCTCTACTGGTGAGACCAACTCCATCTATCAAGTTCAGGATGGCGGGCTTGGGGGCTGTTCTGATGGTGGCAGTATTCTGGACCCCTACGACCCGCCACACCGGGTCACGATCTTCATGGCCGGTACACAGCCATGGTAGGATTCTACGACTGCAGCGGCAATGATCTTCGAGTCAGCGATGACGACGGCTGCCGGGGCAGGAGGCCCTGTGCGTCCGCTGGCTCAAGTCTTGTTCGATCTATTGGATGCTCTGACAACGTTGTTAATGGCGGAGGTTAACCCGGTGAATCAAACTCAGCATAATGCAGAGGTTGCAAAATTACGTGATGAGATAGCGTAAACCAAGGAGGAGCTAAATGCAGAGAACACCTAGATGGCAACGGAGCGAGCCGCCTTGCAGAGGGAGGCAGAACGACTTCAGACACAGAGCTTCCGCTTAAGCCTAGACTGCGATGCATCAAACGTTGTCTTCAATAGAAGGCATGTGAGCAGGCTGCCCTTGAGTTACGATGTGAGGAACCTTTTCAACACGCCTAGGGCAGGAACCAGTAACCCGCCTGGTGTGGATCGGGCCGTTGAGGCGCCGGTGGCTGGAGAACCGGTTCAGCCACATGCTACAGCCCCCCTACGTTTGAACTTAACCCCTCCTCAACACGTTTTGATGCCTCTAGGGCATTTTTCTAACCCCTTGGATAACATGATAGTTGCGGCTACTCGGCTAGCGGCTCTCCCAGCTCAGGATGAGTCACCAGCGGCAATAGAAATATGGCGAGACAGAGAACTTCTTCAGACGGCTGTGGCCCAATAGGCGGCTTATTCGTACAGTCATGATTGTATCCACTCAACACCACGTCCAAGCAGGAGTTATAGCAGGCATATTGATGAACCGGCCGTGTCAAGCAGTGAACGACACCGCAATCAGCCTCATAGGCCTGATCCACCATGCATTGGTAATGATGCTCGGGCTTTGGTAAACCAGGGCAGAGCACGTCGTGAGGTGAAGCTGGCAGCTTAGTTGGCGGCTTAACAACAATCTTCGGTTTATCCTTCAGCGTCCATGGAGGTAGGAGTGACCTCCAGAACCTTGGGTGTGCCATGTTTAGTGTCATCTCTACGCAATGAGCGCTTGCCTAAGGATTTCAAGGGCCCCCGTAAGGTGCCTAACTACACGACGGATCAGCCGCCAAAGGCTTGGATTGAGATTTATGACATGGCTATGGAGATGTTGGATGTCAATGATGCTACATGTGCTAAGTATTTCACCATGATGTTGGATGGGTCGGCTCGTACTTGGTTGAAAAGCTGGCCCGCTAATTCCATTGGATCATGGGCAGAGTTGAAGAGGCGTTTTATTAAAAAATTTAAAGACACATGCAAGCAGCCTATGTCAATTCTGGATTTGTATTCTTGCGTTCAAGGTGAAGGCGAGTCAACAACCAATTGGGTGCGCCGGATTTCAGTTGTTATACACTCGTCAGACAGTATCAATGCCAGTTCAGAAGTCCTTATGTTAGAGAAGAATTGTCGCTTCCTTTCCCTTAAAAAAAATTGGGACGGCTTAAGCGTCATTGCAATGATATGTGGGGAGCTCATGGAGGCTCTCGTCAAGTATTCTGACTCTGATAGCACCAAGGATCCTAAGCCTGATGATGAAAAGATTGGGAAGGGGAAGATGGGTGGCAATGCAAAAGGACATCATAACACGGCGGGTCAGGGTGGTAATGGTAAATGTAAGGTAGACGGCGGTTTAGATTTTGTGGCTAACACCAGCTCACAGAATAACAACCAACGTCGTAAGGGGAAAGCTCAAGCGCCCCGGTTTGGAGGGCTAAGGTTCAACCTAGAAGCTATGATGAATTAGCCTTGTCCGAAGCATGGGACCCAGGATAAGCCGACCAGTCATCTGTGGAAGGATTGCTTCATCATGAGGGAGTATAGAAATTCTAAAAAAATTTAGATAATGACGGCCGGAATGGCAGTTCATGTTCCGGTTCTCATGGACCTGGCTTTGGAGGTGGCGGCTCGAACTCTGTCTTTCAAGGCCAAGGAAGTAACGGTGGTTTTAATCAGCAATCCAGCCAAGGGAATCAGCATCAGCAGTCTGGTTATCAGAGTAATCCAAAGCAACTGAATGATGGCTAGTATCATGTGTTTACCACAAGTCTGTGCAAGCGAGATCAGAAAATCCATAAGCTGGCGGTGAACTTTGTTGAGCTGGCGGTGCCTCATTACTCAAGGTGGTCTGAGCAGCCTATTGTATGGAGCCGAGAGGATCACCCTCCCCGGGTTGACATTCCAGGCCAGTTCACATTGGTGGTTGCTCCACAGGTAGGAGGATATAAGCTCACGAAGGTTCTCATGGATGGAGGCAGTAGTATCAACATCCTTTACTATGAAACCTTTCGTCGTATGAATTTGACTGACAAGGATCTTAAGTCGTCCTCTACTGTTTTCCATGGGGTGGTGCCTGGTAAGTCGGTGTATCCGGTGGGATGAATAACACTGGCGGTGGCTTTTGGAGATGACAACAATTCCAAGGCTGAGAAATTAACCTTTGAGGTGGTAGAAATCTACAGCTCGTGCCATGCTTTGTTCGGGCAACTGGCTTACTCCAAGTTTATGGCACAGCCGTGTTATGTTTATTTGCAGCTTAAAATGTCGGGTCATAAGGGCACCATCACGGTGCATGGCATAGAAGAATCTCTCTAGATTGTGAAGAGGGTGATGCTGCTTATGCTGAGTCAGCCTGTGCCACTGAGGAGTTGAAGTTTTATAAGGACAATGTTGACCCAGCGGATATGACTCCTTTGAATAAGCCAACCACAGAGAATGAGCCATTAATGAAGTTTAAGTCGGCAGATGATACTAAGATGGTTGATTTTGTTCCTGACGATTCATCAAAGCAGTTCAGCATCAGTGCTAATATGGATCCGAAATAGGAAAGCGCGCTCATCATGTTCATCCATCAGAACCGAGATATCTTTGCATGGAAACCTTCTCACATGCCAGGTGTACCGAGGGAACTCGTTGAGCACACTCTTAATGTGGATCCCATGTTTAAGCTGGTGAAGCAGTTTCTCCGTCGGTTTAATGAGGAGAGGCACAAGGCCATTGGTGAAGAGGTGGTCGAGCTCCTGGCGGCTGGGTTCATCATTGAAGTTTTTCATCCGGAGTGGTTGGAAAACCCGGTGCTAGTACTTAAGAAAAATGGCACTTGGCGTATGTGTTTGGATTATACAGACCTTAACAAGGCATGTCCGGCTGATCCTTTTGCACTCCCGCGTATTGATCAGATTATTGATGCTACGGCGGGTTGTGAGCGTTTGAGTTTTTTGGATGCTTACTCTGGTTATCATGACATCAAAATGGCAGTTCAGGACCAGGAGAAGACAACTTTCATCACTCCCTTTGGAGCCTTCTACTATGTATCTATGCCCTTTTGGGCTCAAGAGTGCCGAGGCGACTTACCAACGGTGTGTTCAGAATTGCCTCCATGGACAAATTTAGCGCAATGTTCATGCTTATGTGGATGATATTGTTGTGAAATCCAGGAAGAAAGAGACATTGATTGAGGATCTGAAAGAGACCTTTGACAATCTTTGGGTTTACAAGATGATGCTTAACCCGGCCAACTGTGTTTTTGGCATGCCGGCAGGCAAGTTATTGGGTTTCTTGGTGTCTGAGAGAGGCATTGAAGCTAACCGGGAGAAGATCAAAGCTATCACCTCTTTTGCTAAGCCGACGTGCATCAATGACGTACAACGTTTGGTGGGTCGTATCGCGGCTTTGAGCCGGTTTATAAGTCACCTGGGAAAGAAGGCTATCCCTGTTGGGGAACGTAGCAGAAATTCAAAATTTTCCTACGCGTCACCAAGATCTATCTATGGAGAAACCAGCTACGAGTAGAAGGAGAGTGCATCTACATACCCTTGTAGATCGCTAAGCGGAAGCGTTCAAGTGAACGGGGTTGATGGAGTTGTACTCGTCGTGATTCAGATCACCGATGATCCTAGTGCCGAACGGACGGCACCTCCGCGTTCAACACACGTACAGCTCGACGATGTCTCCCACGCCTTGATCCAGCAAGGAGAGAGGGAGAGGTTGAGGAAGACTCCATCCAGCAGCAGCACAACGGCGTGGTGGTGATGGAGGAGCGTGGCAATCCTGCAGGGCTTCGCCAAGCACCTACGGGAGAGGAGGAGGTGTCACGGGAGGGAGGGAGGCGCCAAGGGCTCAGGTATCGATGCCCTCCCTCCCCTCCACTATATATAGGGGCAGGGGAGAGGGGGGAGGCGCAGCCTTGCCCCTTCCTCCAAGGAAGGGGTGCGGCTAAGAGGGGGGGAGGAGTCCATCCTCCCCAAGGCACCTCGGAGGTGCCTTCCCCTTTTAGGACTCTCCCCTTTTTCCTATATCTTGGTGCATGGGCCTCTAGGGGCTGGTGCCCTTGGCCCATGTAGGCCAAGGCGCACCCCCTACAGACCATGTGGCCCCCCGGGGCAGGTGGCCCCACCCGGTGGGCCCCCGGGACCCTTCCGGTGGTCCCGGTACAATACCGATGACCCCGAAACTTGTCCCGATGGCCGAAACAGGACTTCCTATATATAAATCTTTACCTCCGGACCATTCCGGAACTCCTCGTGACATTCGGGATCTCATCCGGGACTCCGAACAACATTCGGTAACCACATACAAACTTCCTTTATAACCCTAGCGTCATCGAACCTTAAGTGTGTAGACCCTACGGGTTCGGGAGACATGTAGTCATGACCGAGACGTTCTCCGGTCAATAACCAACAGCGGGATCTGGATACCCATGTTGGCTCCCACATGTTCCACGATGATCTCATCGGATGAACCACGATGTCAAGGACTCAATCAATCCCGTATACAATTCCCTTTGTCTAGCGGTATGGTACTTGCCCGAGATTCGATTGTCGGTATACCGATACCTTGTTCAATCTCGTTACCGGCAAGTCTCTTTACTCGTTCCGTAACACATCATCCCGTGATCAACCCCTTGGTCACATTGTGCACATTATGATGATGTCCTACTGAGTGGGCCCAGAGATACCTCTCCGTTTACACGGAGTGACAAAATCCCAATCTCAATTCGTGCCAACCCAACAGACACTTTCAGAGATACCCGTAGTGTACCTTTATAGCCACCCAGTTACGTTGTGACGTTTGGCACACCCAAAGCACTCCTACGGTATCCGGGAGTTGCACAATCTCATGGTCTAAGGAAATGATACTTGACATTAGAAAAGCTTTAGCATACGAACTACATGATCTTGTGCTAGGCTTAGGATTGGGTCTTGTCCATCACATCATTCTCCTAATGATGTGATCCCGTTATCAACGACATCCAATGTCCATGGTCAGGAAACCATAACCATCTATTGATTAACGAGCTAGTCAACTAGAGGCTTACTAGGGACATGGTGTTGTCTATGTATCCACACATGTATCTGAGTTTCCTATCAATACAATTCTAGCATGGATAATAAACGATTATCATGAACAAGGAAATATAATAATAATCAATTTATTATTGCCTCTAGGGCATATTTCCAACAGTCTCCCACTTGCACTAGAGTCAATAATCTAGTTCACATCGATATGTGATTAACACTCAAGGTCACATCCCCATGTGACTAACACCCAAAGAGTTTACTAGAGTCAATAATCTAGTTCACATTTACCATGTGATTAACACTCGATGAGTTCTGGGTTTGATCATGTTATGCTTGTGAGAGAGGTTATAGTCAACGGGTCTGAACCTTTCAGATCCGTGTGTGCTTTACAAATCTCTATGTCATCTCCTAGATGCAGCTACCACGTTCTATTTGGAGCTATTCCAAATAACTGTTCTACTTGGAGCTATTCTAAATTGTTGCTCCATTATACGTATCTAGTATCTCTACTCAGAGCTATCCGGATAGGTGTTAAGCTTGCATCGACGTAACCCTTTACGACGAACTCTTTTACCACCTCCATAATTGAGAAAATTCCTTAGTCCACTAGTTACTAAGGATAACTTTGACCGCTGTCCTGTGATCCATTCTTGGATCACTCTTGTACCCCTTGACTGACTCATGGTAAAGCACACTTCAGGTGCGGTACACAGCATAGCATACTGTAGAGCCTATGTCTTAAGCATAGGGGACGACCTTCGTTCCTTTCTCTCTATTCTGCCATGGTCGAGCTTTAAGTCTTAACTTCATACCTTACAACTCAGGCAAGAACTCCTTCTTTGACTGATCCATCTTGAACACCTTCAAGATCACGTCAAGGCATGTGCTCATTTGAAAGTACTATTAAGCGTTTTGATCTATCCTTATAGATCTTGATGCTCAATGTTCAAGTAGCTTAATCCAGGTTTTCCATTGAAAACACTTTCCAAATAACCCTATATGCTTTCCAGAAATTCTACGTCATTTCTGATCATTAATATGTCAACAACATATACTCATCAAAAATTCTATAGTGCTCCCACTCACTTCTTTGGAAATACAAGTTTCTCATAAACTTTGTATACACCCAAAATCTTTGATCATCATCAAAGCATACATTCCAACTCCGAGATGCTCACTCCAGTCCTCAGAAGGATTGCTGGAGCTTTGCATACTTATTAGCATATTTCAGGATGGTCAAAACCGTCCGGTTGTATCACATACAACCTTTCCTCAAGAATCGTCGAGGAAACAATGTTTTGACATCCTATCTGCAAGATTTCATAAATAATGCAGTAATTGCTAATATAATTCCAACAGACTCTTAGCATCGCTACGAGTGAGAAAGTCTCATCGTAGTCAACTCCTTGAACTTGTCGAAAAACATCTTAACGACAAGTCGAGCTTTATCAATGGTGACACTTACCATCATTGTCTGTCTTCCTTTCAAAATCCATATGTACCTAACAGCCTTACGACCATCAAGTAGTTCTTCCAAAGTCTACACTTTGTTTTCATACATGGATCCTCTCTCGGGTTTTATGGCCTTGAGCCATTTATCGGAATCCGGGCCCACCATCGCTTCTCCATAGCTCGTAGGTTCATTGTTGTCTAGCAACATGACTTCCAAGACAGGATTACGTACCACTCTGAAGTAGTACGCATCCTTGTCATCCTACGAGGTTTGGGAGTGACTTGATCCGAAGTTTCATGATCAATATCATAAGCTTCCACTTCAATTGGTGTAGGTGCCACAGGAACAACTCCCTGTGCCCTGTCACACACTAGTTGAAGAGACGGTTCAATAACCTCATCAAGTCTCCACCATCCTCCCACTCAATTCTTTCGAGAGAAACTTTTCCTCGAGAAAGGACCCGATTCTAGAAACAATCCCTTATTGCTTTCGAATCTGAGACAGGAGGTATACCCAACTGTTTTGGGTGTCCTATGAAGATGCATTTATCCGCTTTGGGTTCGAGCTTATCAGCCTGAAACCTTTCCACATAAGCGTCGCAGCCCCAAACTTCTAAGAAATGACAGCTTAGGTTTCTCTAAACCATAATTCATACGGTGTCATCTCAACGGAATTACGTGATGCCCTATTTAAAGTGAATGTGGTTGTCTCTAATGCCTAACCCATAAACTATAGTGGTACTTCGATAAGAGACATCGTGGTATGAATCATATCCAATAGGGTGCACTTATGATGTTCGGACACACCATCACACTATGGTGTTCCAGGCTGTATTAGTTGTGAAACTATTTCCACAATGTCTTAATTCTGTGCCAAACTCGTAATTCAGATATTCATCTCTATGATCATATCATAGATATTTTATCCTCTTGTCACGACGATCTTTCAACTTCACCCTGAAATTACTTGAACCTTTCAATAATTCAGACTCATGATTCATCAAGTAAATGTACTCAACATCCACTCAAATTATCTGTGAAGTAAGAACATAACAATATCCACTACATGCCTTAGCACTCATTGGACTGTACACATCAAAATGTATTACTTCCAACAAGTTGCTATCTTGTTCCATCTTACTGAAAACGAGGCTTTTCAGTCATCTTGCCCGTGTGGTATGATTTGCATGTCCCAAGTGATTCAAAATCAAGTGAGTCAAATCGGTCCATTTGCATGGAGTTTCTTCATGCATATACACCAATAGACATGGTTCGCATGTCTCAAACTTTTCAAAAACGAGTGAGCCCAAAGATCCATCAATATGGAGCTTCTTCATGCGTTTTATACCGATATGACTTACGTGGCAGCGCCATAAGTAGGTGGTACTATCATTACTATCTTTTGGCATGAACATGTGTATCACTACGATCGAGATTTAATAAACCATTCATTTTAGGTGTAAGACCATTGAAGGTATTATTCAAATAAACAGAGTAACCATTATTCTCCTTAAATGAATAACCGTATTGCGATAGACGTAATCCAATCATGTCTATGCTCAACGCAAACACCAAATAACAATTATTTAGGTTTAACACCAATCTCTTTGGTAGAGGGAGCGTGCGATGCTTGATCATATCAAGCTTGGAAAAACTTCCAACACATATCGTCAGCTCACCTTTAGCTAGTCTCCGTTTATTCCGTAGCCTTTTGTTTCGAGTTACTAACACTTAGCAACCGAACCGGTATCTAATACCCTGGTGCTACTAGGAGTACTAGCAAAGTACACATTAACACAATGTATATCCAATATACTTATCGACCTTGCCAGCCTTCTTATCTACCAAGTATCTAGGGTAATTCTGCTCTAGTGGTTGTTCCCCTTATTACAGAAGCACTTAGTCTCGGGTTTGGGTTTTACCTTGGGTTTCTTCACTAGAGCAGCAGCTGTTTTGCCGTTTCATGAAGTATCCCTTCTTGCCCTTGCCCTTCTTGAAACTAGTGGTTTCACCAACCATCAACAATTGATGCTCCTTCTTGATTTCTACTTTCGCGGTGTCAAACATCGCGAATACCTCAAGGATCATCATATCTATCCCTGATATGTTATAGTTCATCACGAAGCTCTAACAGCTTGGTGGCAATGACTTTGGAGAACCATCACTGTCTTATCTGGAAGATCAACTCCCACTCGATTCAAATGATTGTTGTACTCAGACAGTCTGAGCACAAGCTCAACAATTGAGCTTTTCTCCTTAGTTTGCAGGTTAAGAAAGTCATCGGAGGTCTTATACCTCTTGACATGGGCACGAGCCTGAAATCCCAATTTCAGCCCTCAAAACATCTCATATGTTTTGCGATGTTTCAAAAACGTCTTTGGTGCCTCAACTCTAAACCGTTTAACTGAACTATCACGTAGTTATCAAAACGTGTATGTCAGATGTTCGCAACAACCACAGACAACGTTCGAGGTTCAGCACACTGAGCGGTGCATTAAAGACATAAGCCTTCTATGAAGCAATGAGGACAATCCTCAGTTTACGGACCTAGTCCGCATAATTGCTACTATCAACTTTCAACTAATTTTTTCTCTAGGAACATATCTAAACAGTAGAACTATAGCGTGAGCTACGACATAATTTGCAAAAACTTTTTGACTATGTTCAGGATAATTAAGTTCATCTTATGAACTCCCACTCAGATAGACATCCCTCTAGTCATCTAAGTGATTACATGATCCGAGTCAAACTAGGCCGTGTCCGATCATCACGTGAGACGGACTAGTCATCATCGGTGAACATCTTCATGTTGATCGTATCTTCTATACGACTCATGTTCGACCTTTCGGTCTCCGTGTTCCGAGGCCATGTCTGTACATGCTAGGCTCGTCAAGTTAACCCTAAGTGTTTCGCGTGTGTAAATCTGTCTTACACCCGTTGTATGTGAACGTTAGAATCTAACACCCGATCATCACGTGGTGCTTCGAAACACGAACTGTCGCAACGGTGCACAGTTAGGGGAGAACACTTCTTGAAATTGTTGTAAGGGATCATCTTATTTACTACCGTCGTTCTAAGCAAATAAGATGTATAAACATGATAAACATCACATGCAATCAAATAGTGACATGATATGGCCATCATCACTTTGCTCCTTTTGATCTCCATCTTCGGGGCTCCATGATCATCATCGTCACCGGCATGACACCATGATCTCCATCATCATGATCTCCATCATCGTGTCTTCATGAAGTTGCCTTGCCAACTATTACTTCTACTACTATGGCTAACGGTTAGCAATAAAGTAAAGTAATTACATGACGTTTAAGTTGACACGCAGGTCACAAATAAATAAAGACAACTCCTATGGCTCCTGCCGGTTGTCATACTCATCGACATGCAAGTCGTGATTCCTATTACAAGAACATGATCAATCTCATACATCACATATATCATTCATCATATCCTTTTTGGCCATATCACATCACATAGCATACCCTGCAAAAACAAGTTAGACGTCCTCTAATTGTTGTTTGCATGTTTTACGTGGATGCTATGAGTTTCTAGCAAGAATGTTTCTTACCTACGCATGAACCACAACGTGATATGCCAATTGCTATTTACCCTTCATAAGGACCCTTTTCATCGAATCCGATCCGACTAAAGTGGGACAGACAGACACCCGCCAGCCACCTTATGCAACTAGTGCATGTTTGTCGGTGGAACCGGTCTCACGTAAGCGTACGTGTAAGGTTGGTCCGGGCCGCTTCATCCCACGATGCCGCCGAATCAAGATAAAACTACTAACGGCAAGCATATTGAACAATATCGACACCCACAACTACTTTGTGTTCTACTCGTGCAAAGAATCTACGCAATAGACCTAGCTCATGATGCCACTGTTGGGGAACGTAGCAGAAATTCAAAATTTTCCTACGCGTCACCAAGATCTATCTATGGAGAAACCAGCTACGAGTAGAAGGAGAGTGCATCTACATACCCTTGTAGATCGCTAAGCGGAAGCGTTCAAGTGAACGGGGTTGATGGAGTCGTACTCGTCGTGATTCAGATCACCGATGATCCTAGTGCCGAACGGACGGCACCTCCGCGTTCAACACACGTACAGCTCGACGATGTCTCCCACGCCTTGATCCAGCAAGGAGAGAGGGAGAGGTTGAGGAAGACTCCATCCAGCAGCAGCACAACGGCGTGGTGGTGATGGAGGAGCGTGGCAATCCTGCAGGGCTTCGCCAAGCACCTACGGGAGAGGAGGAGGTGTCACGGGAGGGAGGGAGGGGCCAAGGGCTCAGGTATCGATGCCCTCCCTCCCCTCCACTATATATAGGGGCAGGGGAGAGGGGGCAGGCGCAGCCTTGCCCCTTCCTCCAAGGAAGGGGTGCGGCTAAGAGGGGGGGAGGAGTCCATCCTCCCCAAGGCACCTCGGAGGTGCCTTCCCCTTTTAGGACTCTCCCCTTTTTCCTATATCTTTGCGCATGGGCCTCTAGGGGCTGGTGCCCTTGGCCCATGTAGGCCAAGGCGCACCCCCTACAGCC
This sequence comes from Triticum aestivum, assembly GCF_018294505.1. Classification (NCBI taxonomy): domain Eukaryota; kingdom Viridiplantae; phylum Streptophyta; class Magnoliopsida; order Poales; family Poaceae; genus Triticum; species Triticum aestivum. The sequence goes on from NC_057812.1 coordinate 313,463,353, forward strand.
CATGTGGCCCCCCGGGGTAGGTGGCCCCACCCGGTGGGCCCCCGGGACCCTTCCGGTGGTCCCGGTACAATACCGATGACCCCGAAACTTGTCCCGATGGCCGAAACAGGACTTCCTATATATAAATCTTTACCTCCGGACCATTCCGGAACTCCTCGTGACGTTCGGGATCTCATCCGGGACTCCGAACAACATTTGGTAACCACATACAAACTTCCTTTATAACCCTAGCGTCATCGAACCTTAAGTGTGTAGACCCTACAGGTTCAGGAGACATGTAGTCATGACCGAGACGTTCTCCGGTCAATAACCAACAGCGGGATCTGGATACCCATGTTGGCTCCCACATGTTCCACGATGATCTCATCGGATGAACCACGATGTCAAGGAGTCAATCAATCCCATATACAATTCCCTTTGTCTAGCGGTATGGTACTTGCCCGAGATTCGATCGTCGGTATACCGATACCTTGTTCAATCTCGTTACCGGCAAGTCTCTTTACTCGTTCCGTAACACATCATCCCGTGATCAACCCCTTGGTCACATTGTGCACATTATGATGATGTCCTACTGAGTGGGCCCAGAGATACCTCTCCGTTTACACGGAGTGACAAAATCCCAATCTCAATTCGTGCCAACCCAACAGACACTTTCAGAGATACCCGTAGTGTACCTTTATAGCCACCCAGTTACGTTGTGACGTTTGGCACACCCAAAGCACTCCTACGGTATCCGGGAGTTGCACAATCTCATGGTCTAAGGAAATGATACTTGACATTAGAAAAGCTTTAGCATACGAACTACATGATCTTGTGCTAGGCTTAGGATTGGGTCTTGTCCATCACATCATTCTCCTAATGATGTGATCCCGTTATCAACGACATCCAATGTCCATGGTCAGGAAACCGTAACCATCTATTGATTAACGAGCTAGTCAACTAGAGGCTTACTAGGGACATGGTGTTGTCTATGTATCCACACATGTATCTGAGTTTCCTATCAATACAATTCTAGCATGGATAATAAACGATTATCATGAACAAGGAAATATAATAATAATCAATTTATTATTGCCTCTAGGGCATATTTCCAACAATCCCTTTGTATCAGATGATGAAAAAGACTGGTGACTTTGTCTGGAGCGATGCTGCTAATGAGGCGTTTGAGGAACTTAAGAAGCAGCTGGCTGAGCCGCCGGTTCTTCCAGCTCCTATTGAAAAGGAGCCCTTGCTGTTATATGTGGCTTCAAACAACATGGCTGTTAGTGTGGCAGTTGTGGTTGAAAGGAAGGAGTCAGGCAAGGAGTATCTGGTTCAAAGGTCGGTATATTATGTCAGTGAGGTGCTCATTGAGTCTAAACAGAGATACCCACATTGGCAGAATCTGGTTTATGGCGTGTTCATGGCTAGTCACAAGTTGAAGCAATATTTCCTTGGTCATCCCATCACTATGTTAGCTCTGCTCCATTCGGGGATATTATTGAAAACAGAGAAGCCACAGGTCGGGTAGCTAAGTGGGCCATTGGCTTGGACCCCATGGTTTGAAGTATGTGCCTCGGATGGCTATAAAATCTCAAGCACTTGTGGACTTTATCAATGATTGGACAGAGCTATAGATGCATGAGGATAAGCCGTACAATACATATTGGACTATTCATTTTGATGGATCCAGGAAATTGGAAGGCTCGGGGGCTGGAGTTATATTGACGTCCCCACGAGGTGATAAATTTTGTTATGTTTTAAGGTTGATGTTCCCTTGTACTAACAATGCAGCTGAGTATGAAGCCTTACTCCATGGTCTTCGGATGGCTAAAGAGATGAATCTAAGTCGGGTAAGGTGCTTTGGAGACTCAGATTTGGTGGCTCAGCAAGTGTCAGGGACTTGGGATTCAAAGGATCCACTCATGGCGGCTTACCGACGAGAGGTTGGTACCATTGCTGGTCACTTCAAGGGTTATCAAGTGGAGCATGTTGATCACAGGAAAAATGAAGCAGCTGATGCCTTAAGCCAGTTGGGGTCTCAGCATAAGCCGGTCCCCCCTAATGTTTTCCTTGATGTTTTGCATAACCCATCAGTAAAATTGCCTACAAAGGAGGACTTGGCAGTTCCTGACCCAGAGGCACAATTAGTGGCGGCTCTCCATGTTATCCCTGATTGGGATGTTCCATATCTAGCTTATATGACCTGGGGCGAGTTACCTGAAGATGAAACCTTGGCCAGGCAAATAACCCAAAGGTCTAAGTCAATGACTATTGTCAAGGGTGAGCTCTACAAATGTAGTGTTACTGGAGTGTTTCAACGACGTGTTTCCCCTGAGGAGGGCCATGAAATTTTAAGGGAGATTCATGAAGGAGATTCTGGTCATCATGCCGGCTCTAAGTCTCTCATTGCTAAGGCTTTTTGTCATGTGTTTTATTGGCTGACGGCTCATGCTGATGCAGAAGATTTGGTCAGTAAGTGTGATGGATGTCAGAAATTTTCAAGACGAGCTCATGTGCCGGCTAAAGAATTGAGGATGATTCCAATTACTTGGCTGTTTGCAGTCTGGGGGCTGGATATGGTTGGGCCTTTCAAAAGGTCTGCGGATAAAAAGACTCACCTCTTGGTAGCAGTTGATAAGTTTAGAAAGTGGGTTGCGGCTGAGCCGGTCAGCAAACGTGATGCAGCCACGGCGGTTCAATTTATCAAAAAGGTGATCTTTCGTTTTGGATATCCTCATAGTATCATCACTGATAATGGTACTAATCTATCTAAGGGGGCAATGAAAGAATTTGGTCAACAAGAGCATATCCGGCTTGATGTGTCGTCGGTGGTTCACCCCCAGTCTAATGGCCAAGCTGAGCGAGCTAATCAAGAAATCTTGAGAGGTATCAAGCCCCGACTTATGGTCCCTTTGCACAGGACACAGGGTTGTTTGGTGGAGGAGCTGCCTTTAGTAATTTGGAGTATCAATACCACCCCAACAGATCTACGGGTTACACGCCTTTCTTCATGGTTTACGGAGCTGAGGCGGTTCTCCCTAGTGACATACGTCACGACTCGCCTCGTGTGGCGGCTTATGTTGAAGCTGATAATGAGAAAGCACGTCAGGATGCTATTGACCTGTTAGATGAGGAGCGTGATCTTGCGGCGGCTCATTTGGCGATTTACCAGCAAGATCTACGTCGTTATCACAGCCGCCGGGTTAAGACCAGGACCTTTCAAGAACGAGATTTGGTGTTGAGGCTCATCCAGGATCAAACTAACATGCACAAGCTATCCCCACCTTGGGAAGGACCATTTGTGGTTAGCAATAATTTGAACAATGGGTCATACTACCTTATCGATGTTCGAGACCACAAGGACTCACACACGTCGGAGGAGGAGACCAACCGGCCATGGAATATTGCTCATCTTCAGCCTTATTACACCTGAGCCACTGGCTCCTGTGATGTACATATTTATATCAATGTATATATTATGATAAGTATAATAAAGTCGGCATCCCTAATGATTCAGGGCCTCTGTCGTTTCTGAGAATCTGAGTCTTTATTTACTTCATAAGGTCACTTGGGGGCTTCCTGCTCATTGAGCATAGCTATGACCCTTTTGATCCGGCTTGTACGCCTTGATTATAAAAACTTGGGGGCTTCCTGCTCATTGAGCACAGCTATGTCTACCTTGTTGATCCAGCTTATATGTCTGGATCACAATATTACTTGGGGGCTTTTTGTTAAATGAACAAAAGCTTTGTTGTCCCTCGTAATAGGCTTGTTCGCCACGTGTATTCACCAACAAACCGGGTTATCCTGCATGTGTAAGTTTGCCACTCCGACTAGGTAATCCTGGAATGACTCGTCGAACGCTTGCCAGTTAATCTTTTTAAAGACCCCGAACTTGTCAAAGTTAAAATGGTGATTTGGTCATGTGAGGCCCGACTTACAGGTTTGAATTAAGGAATAACTCAGTGGTTGTGCGGCCCTTGAATAGCACTTGATGTTGAGGCCTGGCAGCCTTTGAATGCCTTGATTTTTTTGTTTTCTTTTGCCTTTGAATATTTTGATGAATTATATATTTTTGCCATATTGATATATGGTCAAAATTCAATTCAGGCCATGATGCCTTGATCTTGATCCGGTGTTTTGATAACCCCGGCTGGCTTTGGACGTTGAGTCACCAGTGTTTGATTCATGAAATTCTATCCGAGGCGTTGTAAGTCGGCGGCTTGGATAAATTATAGATTGATGTGCTCTGTATTGGGATTGTTTCCCTTATTGCATTTGGCCTTGTAAGCCGGCAATACACACAAGTATCACATGTATGATATTTATTGTGTTATATTTATATGAGGTTTTGATAAATCGGCCCTGGTTCTGGATGATATGGTCACCAGTGGTTTGTTATATGGGATTTTTTGAACCACCTTGGGGTAAACCTCCAAGGTACTTGTGCTCTATTTGTATGCAGGACAATATGCTTAGGCAAAATTGATAATGACTATGAGCTTGAATATTAGATCACCAAAGAGGATCAATACAGCTCATCAAAGAAGTTTTGCAAGTAAACATGCGCGATGGCATGCAATTTTTCTGCATGTCTGAGCCAAGGTGGGCAACTCTGGAGCCTGTATCATCAAGGAAAGTTTGTAAGCCGGGGGCACATTGTTTTATATATATTAAAAGAAAAGATTGAGAGGAAGTTATTTACCAAAGATGGCAGCAGCCATGGCATTGATTTGATGTTTTAAGCTGGTGAGCTCTGCAGCTACCGGCTTAAGGGCCATTTCAGCATCATCAGCCCTCTTCAACAGGGTTGACCTCTCTGTATCCCAACCCGCATGTTCAGCTTTAAAGTCTTTTTTTAGCTTCTCCATATCTGCTAAAGCAGTGGTCAACTCATCTTTGGCCTTGGAGGTTTCTACTTGATGAAACTTGGTGTTTTCTTGAAGGTCGACGACTTTGGATTTTTCGCTATTAAGCTCGGCCTACAAGAGATAAACATTAAGTGGGATTGCAATGAATTTATTTGAAGTCCCAAGCACAATACATGTATTTTACTTGGCACTTGGGGGCCAATGTACCTTGCTCTTTTTTCAAGACAAGTTTATGATGACCTGATTGTTATATGCTGATTATAGCTGATTGATGGGGGCTATGTGCTTAAATTTTCTGGATATGTATGGTATTGAGACCCGGCTTATCTTGACAGATTAAGCCGGCCCTTGTGGGCTACAGCTGGAAATTAAATCATTATTAGCTAAGGTCCTGGCTCATCTTGACAGATTAAGCCGACCCTTGGGGGCTACACATGCAAAGTTGAAGTACTGCTATTGGAAGTCCCGGTTTATCTTAAAAGAATAAACCGGCCCTTGGGGGCTACTAGAATTGATCTATGAAGCTATTAATGTTTACATCACATTCTATTCCATCATGTGCAATAAACTTGGCGGCTAATGGAAGTATATTCATATGAAAAAGAGTTGCAGTGTTTACCTCATAGTACTCCTTCATCAAATTTACTAAGCGTCTTCATAGTCACGGCTTGTATAAAGACGATCCAAATACCCAGAGTGAATTTCTTGGGCACTGAAACGGGCATAACTGTCCAGATTGGATGACCACTTGCCCTTGTCAGCAATAGAAATTTCTTCCTTAGCGTTGTGTTTGGATAGGACAGTGGGTTTGCCTGGCTCTGTATAGCCATGCCCAGTGATGGTAACCTCATCGTCTTTTACTTCCGCAGGCTTAATAGGGCTTGCCGTTTTGATGGGGCTTGGCATATCGGTGATGGATGGGTCAATGTTCATCTGGTCAACGTCAACATTGTGATCAACCAGTGGCCGTTCATCAACTATGGCTTCAGGAGCTTGATGAGAGGTTTTTGTTGTTTGCTCCTCCAACTCAGAAGGGTTCTCAGGAGTTTTGGTCACCTTTGCCTTCTTGTTGGGTTTTGCCATGGCCCTGTGAATGAAACACAAGGCAAGATTAGTACATCAATTGAGTATATAATTAAAAGCAAAGGCTTGATAGTCTTACCCTGGCACCGGTTTGAAGGCTGGGATATGAGTCCCTGTTGAGTTGCCAGAGGAAGAGTGAGATGTTCCCTGATAATTTGAATTGGAGGGATTAAGAGGTTGTCAGTAAACACCGGCCTTGGGATAAGTTAAGTTAGAGTTTGTTGAGACCTCTGGACGACGTTTGTGAGGGGCTGGGGTGTTCAGTAAGCTGGAGGAAAGGATCTCGTTTCCGCTATTCTGGGTTGTGTGGCGAACTTCATGTTGTTGCTTCTTCAAAATAAAGTTGGGATCCAAATAAGCCAAAGGATGAGAAAACCTTACTTTCCGGCTTGCCTATCGAATTTTTTGGTTTGGCACAGACTCTGAGCCGGAGGAAAGAACAATTACCTCATCGTCACCCACACGGCTGGCCTCGGCTTCCTCCTGATAACAATCATTGTCAATGAGATGTATAAAAAATGAGCCAAGAGAGTCAAGTTCTACCTCCGACTCATCATCATCACTGTCATCATCCGAGTTTAACCCGACGGGCTCGATGGTTTTCTTCTTAGCAGGCCTCTTGGTGACCTTGGTCTTGGTACGAGTCGGTTTGGCCGGTTTCTCTTGTGGTTTGTTCTTCCAAAATGAAGAGTTGGCCTGTTAAAATCAAAAGATCATAAGTGGGTAGTATTAATGCAAATGTGATTAAACGGAAGGTGTGCAACACTCACAGTTGGCGGCTTCTTGAAGGAGCAGAAAGGACTAAGTCCTGTTTTACTGCAATCTGCCAAAGATTTGTTCAGCAACGCCTTGGTGGCTTCAGTAATTTATGCGTTAGACAGTTGAATGTTGTAGTGGCGCTGGGGATATTTTAAATCGCCAGTGTATTCACACATTAAGCCGGGGTGACGGCTTAATGGCAAGATGCTCCAGGACACCCAGCACCGAACAAAGTCAATGCCAGTTAGGCCATTAGCCATGAAGGCTTTTAGCTTTGAAAAAGCTGGTGCATATTTGGCCCGCTCCTTCGCATTGATCTGTGGGGGAACTGGATGTGTGTTGCTAAGCCGGTGGTCGCGGTAACCTGGCAGAGGATTTTCTTCTGTTGGAGATGTGTCTTGATAGTAGAACCAAGTTTGGTTCCAATCTTTGGGATGACTCAGTGGCTTGGCGTAGGGAAAGTTGGCTTCTTTCCTCTTCTGAATTGAAACCCCACCGAGTTCCAAGCTGGGGCCGCCAGTAAACTCTATCTAACGGTTTAAGTAGTAAAATTCTCTGAATAATTCAACTATGGGCTCCTCTTGAAGATAAGCTTCACAGAATACTTGGAAGTTGCAAATATTGGACACAGAATTGGGCCCAATATCTTGAGGGTGAAGTTAAAAAAATGAAGTACATCGTGGAAAAACTTTGAGCCGGGCGGGCTGAACCCCCGAATCATGTGGTCAGTGAAAACAATCACTTCTCCGTCCTTGGGCTTAGGTGGATTTTCTTCGCCAGGGACCCTCCAGTGGATGTCTTCTTTCTTGGCTAAGGTGTCGGTTGCAACGAAGTTGTTCAGGTCTTCTTCAGTGACTCGGGATCGGATCCAGTTGCAAGTAGTGTATGTCTTCGCCATTTTTTGATGATCTGAAAGGAGGACTATGCCGGTTTAAAGATTATATGGTTAAGCCGTCTCTTTGTTTAAAAGCAAATAATAATGAAGCATGCATGCAAAGGTGTTAAACCGGAAGATAGCATTGAAATTATAAAGGTGAGCTATTGGTGGCTTAAAAGGGGACTAATGGTACCTGGCGGGTTACGGTTTCTGAGCTAAGCCACCCACACAATTATTGATTTACAGATCTCAGAGTGGAAAAGTTGCTAAGTGTTGGAAAAACAGATTTCACAAATTGATGTTATGATTTTGGATCTACAACATTTCAAATAATGGAAAATATCTAAACCTAAGTGGCAGCAGTTGAGCAGTTCATGTGTCCAGATTGGGTTTCTCACGCAGAGGAGATGTTTTAATATCAAAAATTAGTACTACAACTACCACCGCGCAGGAGGAGTATAAAGTTTGGACTGAAATCTCAAAATACAGTGAAGAACAAAGAAAGGCGGAGATGAACTCCGACGAACTCGTGGAAACCCTAATGGGATCTACGATGAGAGGAAAGGGGAAAACTCATCGGGGCTGTTGAACAACGGAGGCGCGCGGACAGAATCTGGTCAGTTCAGGTTGATGCAGCGGACGTAGATGAGGCAGTGGTGAAGGTCGACAGCAGCGATGGAGCTCAGGCGCAGAGGCGTCGTGAGGTGGAAGATGCAGATGAGAAGGCAAGGGGGAAAGTGAAAAGGGACCCCTGGCCCTATTTATAAGGTTGAAAAGATAAGTGGCATGTGCGGGAATCAAGGAGGCTCATTAAAAGAGAGGGTATATTAAGATTTGGGCCTTTCATAATATTAATGACAGGTGACGTCACGGCGGGTTACCACAATCCTAGGAGATGACGTCATTGCGGGTTACAAGATCTCGCAAGAGCAAATGAGGAAGGATTTTTTATAAGTATTGAAGATTGATATGAACAAGTTCACATTAACTTGGGGCCTAATGCTGGGGATATAATTATTGGGTATGACCCGCCCAGGAGGGGCCGGGTCATACCACTGGTGGTACATAATGATAAGGCCCATGAAGATGTTGAAGATGGCGGTTCACGAAGCAGGTTTACTGAAGGCCCGAGACCCCAAGGCGACTTGAGGCCCACGGGTGTAAACCGCCATATGTTAACTTGTATGTTAAGGAAAGTATACATTCTGTCATAGAGCCGGACACGTTGTGTATGAGTCGGTCGGGAATCTGTAGGCCGACGGGAATTAGCCTATGTATATAAAGGGGTGACCCGACGGCGGTTTAGGGTGAGAAAGAAGAGATCAAGAGCTAGGTCAAGCGTATTTACTCCTTGGTAATCGACGTCCAAGCAATACAACCCCAAACTAGATTAGGCCTTTACCTTCACCGCAAGGGGCCGAACTAGTATAAACTTTCCGTGTCCTATGTCCCATTTAACCCCTTCTAGCTAACCTAGTTGTGATGGCTCCATGACTAAGTCCTTACGCTAGGACATCTGCCGTGACAATTCCACGACAAGTACCAAAAGTGGTGATTTATTTTCTTATACTAACGGAGCTTATGAGATTTTCTGTTGAGTTTCGTGTTGGGAAGTTTTCAAGATTTGGGTAAGTATTTGATGGACTATGGAATAAGGAGTGGCAAGAGCCTAAGCTTGGGGATGCCCAAGGCACCCCAAGATAATATTTAAGGACAACCAAGAGCCTAAGCTTGGGGATGCCCTGGAAGGCATCCCCTCATTCGTCTTCGTCTATAGGTAACTTTACTTGAGGCTATATTTTTATTCACCACATGATGTGTCTTTTGCTTGGAGTGCCTTGTATGATTTGAGTCTTTGCTTTTTAGTTTTCCACAATCATCCTTGTTGTACACACCTTTTGAGAGGGACACACATGAATAGTGATTTATTAGAATACTCTATGTGCTTCACTTATATCTTTTGAGCTAGGAAATTTTGCTCTAGTGCTTCACTTATATATTTTTAGAGCATGGCAGTGGTTTTATTTTATAGAAATCGATGAAATCTCATGCTTCACTTATATTATTTTGAGAGTTTGCATGGTAATTTTCTTTGGTTATAAATTTAGTCCTAATATGATAGGCATCCAAGAGGGATATAATAAAAGTTTCCGTATAAACTGCATTGAATATTATGAGAAGTTTGATTCCTTATGATTGTTTTGAGATATGAAGATGGTGATATTAGAGTTATTCTAGTAAGTAATTGTGAATTTGAGAAATACTTGTGTTAAAGTTTGTGATTCCCAGAGCATGCGGTATGGTGAACCGTTACGTGATGAAGTCGGGACATGATTTATTTATTGATTGTCTTCCTTATGAGTGGCGGTCGGAAACCAGTGATGATCTTTTCCTACCAATCTATCCCCCTAGGAGCATGCGTGTAGTACTTCATTTCGATAACTAAAAGATTTTTGCAATAAGTATGTGAGTTGTTTATGACAAATGTTGAGTCCATGGATTATACACACTCTCACCCTTCCACCATAGCTAGCCTCTCTAGTACCGCACAACTTTCGTGGGTACCATAAGCCCACCATATACCTTCCTCAAAATAGCCACCATACCTACCTATAATGGCATTTCCATTGCCATTCTGAGATGATGTGAAGATACCCCGAACAAACCCCTCAAAGGATTGTTTTCCATAGTAACAAGTGACAATAAATTTCAACACACTATATAAATGTTTCCTTACCAAATTCCACTTACCAAAGGCGCTTCACTCCCCGGCAACGGCGCCAGAAAATAGCCTTGATGACCCATAAGTATAGGGGATCAATTGTAGCTCTTTTCGATAAGTAAGAGTGTCGAACCCAACGAGGAATAGAAGGAAATGACAAGTGGTTTTGAGCAAGGTAATGTATGCAAGTGCAAAAATTGTAAGTAGCAGAGTAGTTTGATAGAAAGGTAATTTGTAACGAGCAAGTAACGATAATAGTAGAAAAAGTGCAGAAAGGTAGCCCAATCCCTTTGAGGCAAAGGACAAGCCAAACGGTCTCTTATAATAAGCAAAGTGTTCTTGAGGGTACACGGGATTTTCATCTAGTCACTTTCATCATGTTGGTTTAATTCGTGTTTGGTGCTTTGGTAATTTGATATGTGGGTGGACCGGTGCTTAGGTGCTATTCTTACTTGAAAAAACCTACTACTTATGATTAACCCTCTCGCAAGCATCCGCAACTACAAGAAAAGTATTAAGAATAAATTCTAACCATAGCGTTAAACTTTTGGATCCAATCAGTCCCTTACAGAATAGCACATAAATTGGGGATTAAGCTTCTGTCACTCTCGCAACCCATCATCTAATTGCTACTCCAGAATGCATTCCCTCAGGCCCAAATATGGTGAAGTGTCATGTAGTCAACGTTCACATGACACCACTAAGGGAATCACAACATACACACTATCAAAATATCAAACACATATCAAGTTCACATGATTACTTGCAACATGATTTCTCCCGTGACCTCAAGAACAAAAGTAACTACTCACAAATGATAATCATGCTCAATATTAGAGGGGTATTAAATATCATATTGTATCTGAACATATAATCTTTCACCAAATAAACCATATAGTAATCAACTACAAGACGTAATCAACACTACTAGTCACCCACAAGCTCCAATCTATAGTTCCGAAACAAGATCGAACACAAGAGATGAACTAGGGTTTGAGATGAGATGGTGTTGTTGAATATGTTGATGGAGATTGCCCTCCCCAAGATGGGAGAGTTGTTGGTGATGATGATGACGATGATTTCCCCCTCTGGGGGGGAAGTTCCCCCGGTGGAATCACTCGCCAAAGGGAAAAAGTGCTCCTGCCCAAGTTTTGCCTCGAGACGGCGGCGCTCCGTTCTGAAAGTCCTCTCCTTATTGTTTCTAGGTCAAATTACTTTTATACCATAAGATGGGCACCGGAGGTGGGCCTGAGAAATACTTGTGTTAAAGTTTGTGATTCCCGGAGAATGCACGTATGGTGAACCGTTATGTGATGAAGTCAGAACATGATTTATTTATTGATTGTCTTCCTTATGAGTGGCGGTCTAGAACGAGCAATGGTCTTTTCCTACCAATCTATCCCCCTACGAGCATGCATGTAGTACTTCGTTTCGATAACTAAAATATTTTTGCGATAAGTATGTGAGTTCTTTATGACAAATGTTGAGTCCATGGATTATACACACTCTCACCCTTCCACCATTGCTAGCCTCTCTAGTACCGCGCAACTTCCGTGGGCATCATAAGCCCACCATATACCTTCCCCAAAATAGCCACCATACCTACCTATTATGGCATTTCCATAGCCATTCTGAGATGATGTGAAGATACCCCGAACAAACCCCTCAAAGGATTGTTTTTCATTGTAACAAGTACAATAAATTTCAACACACTATATAAATGTTTCCTTACCAAATTCCACTTACCAAAGGTGCTTCACTCCCCGGCAATGGCGCCAAAATATAGCCTTGATGACCCACAAGTATAGGGGATCAATTGTAGCTCTTTTCGATAAGTTAGAGTGTCGAACCCAACGAGGAATATAAGGAAATGAGAAGTGGTTTTCAGCTAGGTAATGTTTGCAAGTGCTGAAATTGTAAGTAGCAGAGTAGTTTGATCGCAAGGTAATTTGTAACAAGCAAGTAACGATAATAGTAGAAAATGTGCAGCAAGGTAGCCCAATCCCTTTGAGGCAAAGGACAGGCCAAACGGTCTCTTATAATAAGCAAAGTGTTCTTGAGGGTACACGGGATTTTCATCTAGTCACTTTCATCATGTTGGTTTAATTCGTGCTCGGTGCTTTGATAATTTGATATGTGGGTGGACTGGTGCTTAGGTGCTGTTCTTACTTGAACAAACCTACTACTTATGATGAACCCTCCCGCAAGCATCCACAACTACAAGAAAAGTATTAAGAATAAATTCTAACCATAGCATTAAACTTTTGGATCCAATCGGTCCCTTACGGAAGAGCGCATAATTGGGGTTTAAGCTTCTGTCACTCTCGCAACCCATCATCTAATTGCTACTCCAGAATGCATTCCCTTAGGCCCAAATATGGTGAAGTTCCATGTAGCCGACGTTCACATGACACCACTAAGGGAATCACAACATACATACTATCAAAATATCGAACACATATCAAGTTTACATGATTACTTGCAACATGATTTTTCCCGTGACCTCAAAAACAAAAGTAACTACCCACAAATGATAATCATGCTCAAGATTATTGGGGTGTTAAATATCATATTGTATCTGAACATATAATCTTTCACCAAATAAACCATATAGTAATCAACTACAAGACGTAATCAACACTACTAGTCACCCACAAGAACCAATCTATAGTTCCGATAACAAGATTGAACACAAGAGATGAACTAGGGTCTGAGACGAGATGCTACTGTTGAAGATGTTGATTGAGATTGCCCTCCCCAAGATGGGAGAGTTGTTGGTGATGATGACGATGATGATTTCCCCCTCCGGGAGGGAAGTTCCCCCGGTGGAATCACTCGCTAAATGGCAAAAGTGCTCCTGTCCAAGTTCTGCCTCGAGACGGCGGTGTTCGTCCCGAAAGTCCTCTTGTTATTGTTTCTAGATCAAAATGACTTATATACCATAAGATGGGCACCGGAGGTGGGCCTGAGAAATAATTGTGTTAAAGTTTGTGATTCCCGGAGCATGCACGTATGGTGAACCGTTATGTGATGAGGTCGGGACATGGTTCATTTATTGATTGTCTTCCTTATGAGTGGAGGTCGGGAACGAGCAATGGTCTTTTCCTACCAATCTATCCCCCTAGGAGCATGTGTGTAGTACTTCATTTCGATAACTAAAACATTTTTGCGATAAGTATGTGAGTTCTTAATGACAAATGTTGAGTCCATGGATTATACACACTCTCACCCTTCCACCATTGCTAGCCTCTCTAGTACCGCGCAACTTTCTGGGCACCATAAGCCCACCATATACCTTCCCCAAAATAGCCACCGTACCTACCTATTATGGCATTTCCATAGCCATTCTGAGATGATGTGAAGATACCCCGAACAAACCCCTCAAAGGATTGTTTTCCATTGTAACAAGTGACAATAAATTTCAACACACTATATAAATGTTTCCTTACCAAATTCCACTTACCAAAGGTGCTTCACTCCCCGGCAATGGCGCCAGAATATAGCCTTGATGACCCACAAGTATAGGGGATCAATTGTAGCTCTTTTTGATAAGTTAGAGTGTCGAACCCAACGAGGAATATAAGGAAATGACAAGTGGTTTTCAGCAAGGTAATGTTTGCAAGTGCTGAAATTGTAAGTAGCAGAGTAGTTTGATCGCAAGGTAATTTGTAACAAGCAAGTAACGATAATAGTAGAAAAATGTGCAGCAAGGTAGCCCAACCCCTTTGAGGCAAAGGACAGGCCAAATGGTCTCTTATAATAAGAAAAGTGTTCTTGAGGGTACACGGTATTTTCATCTAGTCTCTTTCATCATGTTGGTTTAATTTGTGTTCGGTGCTTTGATAATTTGATATGTGGGTGGACCGGTGCTTAGGTGCTGTTCTTACTTGAACAAACCTACTACTTATGATTAACCCTCCCACAAGCATCCACAACTACAAGAAAACTATTAAGAATAAATTCTAATCGTGGAATTAAACTTTTGGATCCAATCGGTCCCTTACAGAATAGCGCATAAACTAGGGTTTAAGCTTCTATCACTCTCGAAACCCATCATCTAATTGCTACTCTAGAATGCATTCCCTTAGGCCCAAATATGGTGAAGTGTCATGTAGTCGACGTTCACATGACACCACTAAGGGAATCACAACATACATACTATCAAAATATCAAACACATATCAAGTTCACATGATTACTTGCAACATGATTTCTCCCATGACCTCAGGAACAAAAGTAACTACTCACAAATGATAATCATGCTAAAGATAAGAGGGGTATTAAATATCATATTGTATTTGAACATATAATCTTTCACCAAATAAACCATATAGTAATCGACTACAAGACGTAATCAACACTACTAGTCACCCACAAGCACCAATCTATAGTTCCGATAACAAGATTGAACACAAGAGATGAACTAGGGTTTGAGATGAGATGGTGTTGTTGAAGATGTTGATGGAGATTGCCCTCCCCAAGATGGGAGAGTTGTTGGTGATGATGATGACGATGATTTCCCCCTCCGGGAGGGAAGTTCCCCCGGTGGAATCACTCGCCAAAGGGCAAAAGTGCTCCTGCCCAAGTTCCGCCTCGAGACGGCGGCGCTCCATCTGAAAATCCTCTCCTTATTGTTTCTAGGTCAAAATGACTTATATACCATAGGTAGCCTGACGTAGCTTTTCTAGGTCCAGATTTCAAGCTGCCGGAATTCTCCCTCTTTGTGTATACCTTGCATATTATTAGAGAAAAGGCATAAGAATTACCCCAAAAGGCATTATTATGGATAGAAACATCTTAAATAATAGTAAGAAAACATGATGCAAAATGGACGTATTAACTCCCCCAAGCTTAGACCTCCTTGTCCTCAAGCGAAAACCAAAATCCAAAAAATGTTCACATCTAAGAGAGAGAGGTGTCGATAAAAACAAAATACGGACATAGAAGCATCATGTATATTATTATAATAGCAACAAATTTAAACATAAGACTTTTATCGTATACTTCTCATGAGTAAGTGACAATTCATCACACAATCGAAGTATTAAGCAAAAACTCTATTAAAAACCAACAAACTATGTTCTTAGTCATTTTTGCAACTACAATTCATCATATTTTAAGGAAGGGTCACGTATCAGAGCCTTTAGGCAAGTCCACATACTCAACCATCATATAGTCTTCTATGATTGCTAACACTCACCGCGTACACATGAGCAAAATGTTTCAACCGGACACATAGAAATATAGGGGCTTATAATTTCGCCTCCCAATGTATTCACCTCAAGAGTGATGTCAACAATAATAATTCATGATATCAATATTCAACTGGACATATGTGCCTAGATCTTTCCTCACCACATGATTCTTGCCAAAGGAGAAAAATAAGAAGGGATAGAAGGAAAACTTTGACTCTTTGCATAAAAGTAAATACATAGAAGTAAAAGATAGGCCCTTCGCAGAGGGAAGCAGAGGTTGCCATGCGCTTATTTGTTTGTATGCTCAATCCCTTAGTGCAAAAGGACGTCAGTTGCATTGCCCCTTGTGATAGCGACCTTTATTATGCAGTCTGTCGCTTTTAGTCTTCACCATCACAAGTTCGTGCAATGCTCAATTTTCTCTCACACTAAATGATCTCACACTTTTGGAAGCAATTTTTATTGCCTTTTTGCACCGATGACAACTTACTTGAGGGATCTTGCTCAATCCCTAGGTAGGTATGGTGGACACTTGAAAGTAAGATTTGGGTTTAATGGTTTTTGGATGCACATGTACTATCTCTACTTAGTGCGGAATTTTTGGCAAGCAAAGATAGGGCAAGCACCACATGTTAAAGGATCTATGACAATATGACTTCTATGTGAATATAAACAAACATAAACCATCAAGTTGTCTTCCTTGTCCAACATCAACAATTTTGGCATATAATATTTTGATGAGGGCTCACAATCACAAAAGATTTCTAGGATAGTATATTTATATGTGAATCTTCTCTTCCCTTATTAATTCTTTCATGAGTTGCATCATTGACTAATGCTATGTTTGTCAATCTCTAATGAAGTTTCTACTTATACATTTCTTTATGTGGTGTCATCACCTACCATAAGATTAGTATATGATCTTTTCTTCATTTATTTCCTTTATATTTTTTATTCTTATTTCTTCTCTTTAATTTGCAACATAAAAGTAAAGAAAGCAAAAGCTCAAACTAAAATTTATTATATAACTTGCACACGATTACAAGGATAGATCACTAAGAAACCTCTCAAATAAGAAAGGATCAAACTAAACTTTTATTCATCTAAAGAAAGAGATCGAACTAAAATAAGTAAAGGCAAAAAGATAGTGGGATGATACGATACCGGGGCACCTCCCCCAAGCTTGGCGGAAGCCAAGGGGAGTGCCCATACCCGATACTCAGTTCTCTTTTTGTGATGAAGAATAAGGTGGTGGTGAAGAGATCTTGTCCTCGGATTTCCATGGCAGTGGTCCACCATCGTGAGAGGAGGAGTGAGTCTCACGGGTCCTACAACCAGCAGCCAAACTCATACCTTTAAACCTCGCCTCATATTCAAAGACTTGGTTTTGGAGATCATAGATCTGGCTTTGGAGGAAGTTAATTTGGTCGTTGAGGGTGAAGACGATGTCCCTCATGGGCTTTCCATCCACCTTGAGATCACGAGAGAGGTCCGTGATCATGAGGTGATTGGCATTGGGCCCACGCTCCACCATCCCCTTGCACCGGAAGACATCTTGCTCCATAGCTTCAGTCTGGCCTCCATGGTTCCCGTCCCCTTGGGACATGGCACATCGCGAAGGTGAAGCACCCCTCATGCATCTGGATGGTCTGAGGGTGCTGCACCACCTCCCACAGATATGGGTTGATGACGTTCTTGAAGAACTTGTCCTTGGAGGAGCTTGAGGTGGCCATGATAGATGGGATATGGCAGAAAAACAGCAAGAAAAGAGAACAGAGGATTTCTCCGTGATACGGTGATCAACAGGTTCGGGAAGTATATATAGATTTTTTATCTTGGGGGACAAGCAAACGGGAAGAAAAAACAGAGTCCGAAAGGTGTCCCAGGTGGGCACAACCCACCTGGGCGCTAGGCTCCTGGCGCACCCTGGTGTCTTGTGCCCACCAGGGTACGCTTCCCAGTAGTTTCTTATTTTCCTATTTTTCTAAATATTCCAAAACTGACAAAAAATATTTTGCGGATTTTTCGGAGTCCGTTTTCTTACCGTATCACGTACCTCCTTATTTTCATGATTCTGGAGTGTTCCGGAAGGACTCTTTTATGTGTTCTTCTGGTGTCAAAGTTTGGATAATATTACTTTCAACATTAATGGGTGTACCTGCGATATAATGCTTTATTCGTTGCCCATTGACAACCTTCGGGTTAGTACATTCAGAATTATTTATTTTGATGGCTCCAGACCAATAAACCTCCTCGATAACATAGGGGCCTTCCCGTTTTGAGAGGAGATTCCTGCTAAGAATCTTAAAAGAGAGTTGTACAAAAGAACATATTCTCCGACTTTAAACTCATGCTTTTGGATTCTTTTATCATGCCATCTTTTAACTTTTTCTTTGAATAATTTTGCATTTTCATAAGCTTGGGTTCTCCATTCATCTAAAGAGCTAATATCAAATAACCTCTTTTCACCAGCAAGTTTGAAATCATAACTGAGCTCTTTGATGGCTCAATATGCTTTATGTTCTAACTCAAGAGTAAAATGACAAGCTTTTCCATAAATCACTTTATAAGGAGACACACCCATAGGATTTTTATATGTTATTCTATAAGCCCAAAGTGCATCATCTAATTTCTCAGACCAATTCTTCCTGGACCTATTGACAATCTTTTACAAATTAATTTTATTTCTCTATTGCTAAGTTCAACTTGACCACTAGACTGTGGATGATAAGGTGATGCAATTCTATGGTTAACATCATACTTGGCAAGCATTTTACGGAAAGCACCATGAATAAAGTGTGAACCACCATCAGTCACTACTGGAATTAGCTTCTTTGCCGTCTGCCATGCCAGACGGCAAAGGCCTGGATCATGGATGGCAAACTTCTTTGTTGTCCGCCAGCAGACGGCAAACAGTTCGGCTGAACACGTGTCAGCGAAGGCCTTCTTTGTCGTCCGCTTCCTGGAAACGGACGGCAAAGGATTCTGCCATCCACCATCCGAGGCCAGCAGACAACATAGACAATGGACGACAGTGCGGTGGCGTGACAGCCTTTAGGGGGTTAACGGCACTCTTTGCCATCTTCCAGCAGACGACAAAGAGTCAAATCACTTTTCCATCCGCTGACAGACGGCAAAGAGCTCAGCTAGGCAGCACTGGGCAGCTGCCACGTGGCCAGCTATGTCGTCCGCCAGCGGACGGCAAAGTGATTTGAATCTTTGCCGTCTGCTGGCAGACGGCCAAGTGACCAAATAGGCAGCCAGTGTTCCCAGGTTTTATAGGTAGGTGCCACGTGTCCTCTTTTCCGTCCGCTAGCAGACCGCAAAGAGCTTCACCGTCCGCTAGCAGACGGCAAAGAGTCTACATATCCCTTGTTTTTATTTGAATCCATTTAATTTCATAGGAATTCAGACACAGATATACATATATTTTTTTTCACATGCATAGCAGACATATGATGTATCCAACACATAGCTCCATCCATGACAACATACATACATAATAAGAAACAGAGTTCCATCCATACATATTACAGTAACACCACAATGTTCATCCAACACATTGTTCCATGCATCCATATAACAAGTTCCACATTTTTCATTGATACAAACGAAAAAAATAAAGGGAAACAAGCACTCCATCCATGCAAGCTTCGATATGGTGAATTAAATCTGCAAAATGGGAAATAAGAAAGTTAGAAGAAGAAGACTAGAATTGGAAGAAGAAGAAGAAAATGAAGAAGAAGAAGAAGAAGAAGTAAGCATACTTAGGTAAAATAGAGCTAACCTAGCTAATTATGCCATTTTTGAGTGAACTAAGCATATTATGCCATTTTTGATATAACTTAGAGCTAACTTCATTTTGGAGAAGAAGAAAACTAGAAGAAGAAGAAGAAGAAGACTAGAAGAAGAACTTCTTCTTCTTTTCTTCTTCTTCTTTTCTTCCTATTCCTTCTTTTTTGTCCTCTTCCTGGATTTTCTTCATCTTATTATGTCATTTGTGGACTAAATAGGCTAAATAAGAAGAAAAATGCCATTTTTGAGCTTACCTAGCTAATTATGCCATTTTTGACCTAACTAAGCATATTATGAGATATAACCTAGAGCTAACTTCATTTTGGAGAAGAAGAAGAAGAAGAAGAAAACTAGAAGAAGAAGAAGAAGAAGAAGAAGAAGAAGAATGAGAAGAAGAAGAAGGAGAAGAAGAAGAAGGAGGAGAAGAAGATCTTCTTCTTCTTCTAGTCTTCTTCTTCTCCTCCTTCTTCGTCTTCTTCTTCTTTTCTTCCCATTCCTTCTTTCCTTCCTCTTCCTTGATTTTCTTCATCTTATTATGTCATTTGTGGACTAAATAGGCTAAATTATGTCATAAATGGACTAAACACGCTAAATAAGAAGAAAAATACTGTTATCACGGAGGTGTAGGAATGGTCGGGGCTACGCCAGTGCCAGATGGAGGTGAAGGACCGGTCAGGGTTCCAGCATTGGTAGAAGGAGTGGTCGATGCTTGTCAGGAGCCATGCTGCACCAAAGATCATTTCCAATAATGTCTCGTTAGCAAGTTCGCAAACTGAAATGTGAATAGTAGTAAGCAACGACCACTCAAATCAAACTCACTGTGGTCGCTGGAGCAATCTGGGGCATCGGCGGCGGGGCCTGACTGTTTTTCTCGCACATGGTCTGCACATTTGGTTCTCACGAGTCAGTCAAATTAGATAGTAATGCGAACATTACGTGCATGATTGGGCTAATATGCACGAGAAACGTACCACGATGAGCTCGTATAGGGCCCGGTTAGCGCTGTCGTTCTGGTTCCTCTTCTCCTCCAACAGCTTAGCCGTCCTCTCCTCCATCTCCCTCTCCCTCTCCGTCGCCTCCCTTTGTTCCTCCCTTTTTGCCTCCACCACAAGCGCACGCGTCTTCAATCTCTATTTCTCAACAATAGCCTGCAACACACCACTCCTTGTTAGCATTGTAATCATTGACAGATGCACACACAATGTAATGGAGGAAAGGTGAGAGAGTCCGTATAACTAACCACCATGGCGAGCTCCACGGGCCGTGCACGAGGCGTTATCTCAGGATTAGAGCTACTCAGGCGCTTCTTGATCTGTGGGAGAGTCTTAGGACAACGTATCAGTCCATCACCAATGGCTTGAGAGCCATGGGACCTCCCGCCACCAGATATCATCACCAGCTCTGTATCAAAAGGATCCTAGCTCGGTGTAGCGACCAGACCTCAAACGGTCCAATCTCTGTGCTCCGGTGTCATCCCTGGATCAGTAATGCTGACACAACTAAGTACTTGAAGGGTTTATAAGAGAGTAGCAATCACACACTTATTACATCGAGTGTCTCAATAGAGAACTTATTACAATAAATATGGCTTAAGGCCATCTAATAACGATAACAGCGGAAGGCTTGGAAGATAAGTGAGTCCATCAACTCCAACGGCATCACTGAGTATAGAACCATGACCTAAAACTCCTTAATCATCGTCTGAAAAGTCTGCAACATTAACATTGCAGCCCGAAAACGGGTCAGCACATGGAATATGCTGGCAAGGTAACACATAGAGAATAATGGAAAGACACAACTATTCTACATGCATATTTGGCTAGTGGAAAAGCTCTATGGTTACAGTTTTGCGTAAAGCCAATTTTTCCCTACTGCAAAGGAATAAATTTATTTAACTATTATGGTGGTTGTTAAACATTGAGAATGGTTGACAGCATCCTTAATCCCAATTAAAATAATCATCATTAAACAAACCCATCAAATTAAATTTTATAGTAACATGTTGAGATTCACATGATAATCCAGGTAGTAGATACTCAAGATGTCCATAACCGGGGACACGGCTAACCATGATTACTTTATACACTCTGCAGAGGTTTGCGCACTTTTCCCCACAAGACTCGATCTCCTCCGTTGGTTTTCTCGCACTGCATGGTGTTTGAGAAACGGATGACCGAGACATAGTCTTTCAGAAGCGCTAGCACCTTACGATGGGTAGACCGTACCACCTACATCCCCTATATCTGCTAGTCTACCACTGTAAGAGTTCGCACGACTTAGTCAACTATGCTAGAGCCCATAATAGCTTGTGGCTGCACACGGAAGTTTCTAGCATGAAAAATCTCATGATCCCTTTGAACCTAGGTGGCGGTCCAAAAGAAAACAGGCAATCCTGGAATACCCAGGTACCTCAATCCACCCAGATGTGTGTTTAGGTTACCACCTTAAATAAACCATTAATTAACAAAGCTCATATCTTTCATGGATACACTCACCCAATCCACGTCTACTAGCATAGCATAGCAATAATAAGCAAACGTAGAGTAACTCCCAAAGGTTTGATAATAAACAGGTAATAGGTACTACCTCAACTACTTCCCAAACCCACAATTTAATTAGATCCTAATCATGCAATGTGTAAGGATTGATCTAATGCAATAAAACTGGGTAGTAGAAGGTATGATCAAAGTGTTACTTGCCTTGCTGATGATCTGGGAAACCTAACGATTCGAAGTAACAAGCGGCGCACTCCGGGTACTCTATCGCAAACAAACAAGCATACAATAAGTACTCAACCAATGCACAGGTAAAACTCATATAAGAGATCTAACCAAAAAGTTCAACTTAAGAACTCCGGTTGGCAAAAAGAATCAAATCGAACGAAGCAACGAAAAACAAACGGCAAAAGAAACAGACTTCGTTTACTATTCTGGATCTAAGGCAATTTTTACAGAATCAAAAACTTGTTTAAGTTGGTTAAACGGAAAGAGGGTTTCGAGATGAAACTCCAGGCGCTTGAATCGCCTGATTCCGATAAACGAGCGAAAAGATAAACTAAAACGAAAATCGGATCAGAAATCACGATCAGAAAAATTGCGGATTTAATCCGAGAAAAAGAAAAACGACGAACAGTTTAACGAACGAACGTTCGTTAACTAGATCTAAACGACGAACACGTTTGTTAAAACGCACGAATCGAGTGAACGCTCGCTAAATAGAATAAACCGAAATAAAACCGATCTGATAAAAAACGAATCTAAAAAAAATAAACCGCGGGGCGACGACGGCTACCTCGGGCAGCGGGTCCGGCGAGGCGGCGGGGCGGCTCCGGCGAGCGGGCGGGGCGGCGGCGGCGCGGCGAGGCGGCGGGCGGCAGCACAGGAGGCGGCAGCGCGGGCGGGCAGCGGCGCGGGTCGGGCGGCGGCGCGGATCGGGCGCTAGGGTTTGGGGCGGCTCGGGCTGGCTCGGGCCCCGGGCGGCGGCTTATAAGGGCTGCCCCGGGCGGAGTCCCACTCGGGTACGGCCGGAGTCGGTTCGTGTTTTTTTAAATAATAACGCGCAGAAAAAACAAATAAAAGAAATATAAACGGACTCCAAAAATCCCGAAATAAATTTTCCCTGACTTCTAAAATCAAGCCGGACAAAGTGAACATTTATTTGGGGCCTAAATGAAATTTTGAAAAACACACATTTTTCCTAAATTCAAATAAAATAGCAAATAAAACCAAATAAAATCTTATTTGATTATTTTAATTAAATCCTCAATATTTCTTTATTTTGGGAAAGTCATTTTATTCCCTCTCTCATATTTTTCCAATGGAAATTATTGAAGATAAAATAAATAAAATCAAATGATCCTATTTTCAAAATTTGAGACAACTCAAATATGAAAATAACGAAATCCCCAACTCTCTCCGAGGGTCCTTGAGTTGCGAAAAATTTCTAGGATCAACCAAAATGCAATAAATATGATATGCAATGATGATCTAGTGTATAACATTCCAAATTGAAAATTTGGGATGTTACACTCGGGTTAAAGTCCTCCCCTTTCCTCGCCTTCCCCTCGTCTTTATACTTCACAAGCTTGTGGTGGGAGGACTTGTTGGTGAAGCTCTATGGATCATCTAGGTCATACTCCATGAATGGCTTGGCCTTCTTGTACGGGGCCATATGGGCCATGCCATAGAGGTCGAATAGACTTGGCACAGGCTTCTTGTGGTGGTGCGCCTGAGAGAGAGGAACAAAATATTAGTTAAGCGCTCAAGCTAGCATGAAGAATGATATTGATATGTAAATAGGTCATTTTGGAGCTAAGAAAGGTTATTATGTCATTTTCGAGGAAAATAAGCTAAGTTTAGGTCATTTTCGAGGTAACCAAGATTATTATGCCATTTTTGACCAAAGTATGCTAATTATGTCATTATAGAGCTATCCAAGGTTATTATGTCATTTTAGAGCTAATTATGTCATGAATGAACTAGCTAAGATTACTTTAGGTCCTTATTGAGCTATTGAAGGTAGTTATGCCATTTTTAACTAACTAAAGCATATAGAGTCATTTTATAGAGCTATCTAAGGTTATTATGTCATTTTGGAGCTAAATATGTAATAAATGAACTATCCAAGGTAGTTATGCCATTTTTTAACTAACTAAGCATATTAAGTCATTTTGGAAGGGATAAATGCTAGCATGAAGAATGAATTGCATGAATCATGTAGCAAACCACATACCTAGTTATCCCCGTACTCAAACAGGTTGGAGCTCCCTTGATGGTGTTGCACACCTTCCATTTGGTCACGCTTATCCCTGGCCCTCTGGTGTTCGACTAGCCATTCGGGAGAGCACCACGCATCCACCAACGCCTTCCAACAGTCCATCTTATCCACACACCATCTCGAGAGCACCTAAGTTAGTCAAGAGAAATTTCAGCGCTATGCCTACGAATCAAATCAAGAAAACTTAGTTCAAGGCCTTAAGAATAGGTAATTACCTGCATGTACTTCTCCTTACTAAGAAACTTGCCGCGACACTTCGTCTTGGCCCTCCTAATACGCTTAGAGGCATAGTAGTCTCGAACGGCTTGCACCCGAGCCTTGTGCCGTAAGTTCTGAAGTAGGCGCTTGCACTCGGTTTCGACAACCATAGACACGGCCTCCTGCTCTCCCTCTGAAACACTGTAGAAGGTCTGCAATCAAACAAGACAACACTGATTAGTAAACTTGCTAGGTAATCACTAGGTAGTGTTGACTTTTAATTATGTAAAGTAGAAATTACCCAAAACCGACGGAACACCATGTCGGCCACCGGCTCGCGCAATACACCACTGACCATCTCCCGCGGCGGGCCTGGGGCAACCGAGTACAGCTCCCAGGTCAGTGCTAGCTATGGAACCTGACCCTCACCGGGCAACGTGACCCACCCAGGGAAGTGCTACCGACAAATCACACCAAGGACCTGGTTGGGCCTCCGGACACCACAGGTGTGTACCCAGCCCCTAAAGTATGACAAGGCCAATGCATTAGATATTAATTTGAAGAAACATGAAGGCAAAATGGTTAAAAAATATTAAATGCACTTACTTCAACCCTTTAGGCGCAATCAACCACCTCTGGTCAGGGGTCGCCGGCACGGGAGCTTTGTACAGCCACGCTTGTAGACCTTCTTTCCCTTCTCAACTAGCTCGTCGTCGTTGTAGCTATCATCAGAAAAGGTGTCCTCGCTACCATCACTATGGCCACTAGCCTCCGGAGTCTCGTGGGAAGAAGCCTTCGGGATGGGAGTCTTCTGGGATGAAGACCCCGTGACCGGAGTCTTCTGGGACGAAGACCCCGTGACCGTAGTCTTCTGGGATGAAGACTCTGGGACCGGACTCACGTGGGGCGAAGGATCAGCGACCCGAGTCTGCTGGGGCGAAGGATCGGCGACCGAAGGCTCATGGACCGGAGTTCGAGACGGGTCCACGTCAGTCGGAGCAGTCCTGTGGTCGGGTGAATCAGCTGAGGGTGGAGGCGAGGAAGGTGTAGCAGCCTTCCTACCTCTCCCGCTGCCACGTCCACCTCTACCAGCCTTCTTCGTCCTCCCCCGACCTCTCCAGCCGAAGAAGAAGCGCCCGCGGCAGTTGTCTGCATACTGTCTAGCGGCGCTCTCCGGAGGGGTTGGGCTGTAATAATGGAACCACCCCTCCAAGTACAGCTCACAGGAGGATTGGGGCGCTCTGGACCCTTGCCCACCATCCTGTCAACACCTGCAATGATAAAAAGTAAACTAAATTAGTACAACATAAAAAATTTGGATACCTGACATGAACATAATAATGTGTATATAATTTAAGTGTATCATAATCATGAACATAATAAAAATACACCCGATCAACACAAATATATATGGGGTCGGGGTGTGGTGTCGGGGTGTCGGGGTCGGGGTGTCGTGCCGGGGTCGGGGTGTCAGGGTCGGGGTGGGGTGTCAGGGTGTCGGCGGTCAGGGGTAAGGGTGGGTGTGGTGTCAGGGTGTCGATGGTCGGGGTGTCGGGTGTTAGGGTGTCGGTGGTCGTGGTCGGGGTTGGGGTGTGGTGTCAGGGTGTCAGTGTGTAGGGGTCGGGGTGTCATGCCAGGGTGTCAAGGTGTCGGGGTCGGGGTCGGGGTGTGGGTTGGGGTGTGGTGTCAGGGTGTCGGTTGGTCGGGGTCGGGGTCTGGGTCTGGGTCGGGGTGTGGTGTCAGGATGTCGGGGGTCGGGGTCGGGGTGCCGTGTCGGGGTGTTGGGGGTCGGGGTCTCTTTTTTTCTTTTCTTCTTCTCCTCCTCTCCTCTTTCTTCTTCTTCTTCTTCTTCTTCTTCTTCTTCTTCTTCTTCTTCTTCTTCTTCTCCTCCTCCTCTCTCTCTCTTCTTCTCTTCTTCTTCTTCTTCTTCTTCTTCTTCTTCTTCTTCTTCTTCTTCTTCTTCTTCTTCTTCTTCTTCTTCTTCTTCTTCTTCTTCTTCTTCTTCTTCTTCTTCTTCTTCTTCTTCTTCTTCTTCTTCTTCTTCTCTTCTTCTTCTTCTTCTTCTTCTTCTTCTTCTTCTTCTTCTTCTTCTTCTTCTTCTTCTTCTTCTTCTTCTTCTTCTTCTTCTTCTTCTTCTTCTTCTTCTTCTTCTTCTTCTTCTTCTTCTTCTTCTTCTTCTTCTTCTTCTTCTTCTTCTTCTTCTTCTTCTTCTTCTTCTTCTTCTTTCTCCTCCTCCTCCTCCTCCTCCTCTTCTTCTTCTTCTTCTTCTTCTCGTTTTTCCTCTTCTTCTTATTTTCTTCTTTCTTCTTCTCCCTCCTACTGTTCCTCCCTCCTCCTTCTACTTATTCTTCTAAACTAAAACTAATCTAAAATAAACTAAACTAAAACTAATCTAAAAAAACTAAAATAAACTAAAACTAAAACTAATCTAAAATAAACTAAAATAAAACTATAACTAAAACAGAAACATAAACTAAACTAAAAGAAACAAAAAGAAACTACTTAAACAAAAAAGGGGGAGGAGCTCACCTGGTGGAGGGGGAGGCCGGATGGCTGCGGCGGCCGCTGGAGGAGGCGGCGACCCGGTGGAGGGGGAGGCCGGACAGCCGCGGTGGGACGGGGCAGGGACGGTCGCGACGAGACGGGGCAGGGACCGCCGCGGTGCGGCTGGCTGATGTGGAAGAGGCGGGGGGCTGTGGTGGAGGTCGAGGAGGGGTGCGGGGCGGCGGGGCGGGTCGCCAGCGGCGGCGCGGGCCGGTGTGGGTGGGGGGTTGGCAACGGAGGGGAGGGGGCGGGGGGCAGGGCGACGTGGAAGGGGTGGCGGGGGAGCGGTGGAGGTCGAGGGGCCGCATGGGAGGGGTGCAGGGCGGCCGGCTATGGCAGACGAGGTCGGCGGCGGCGACGCGGGTGTGGGTGGGGAGGGAATGAGAGAGTGGAGAGAAGAGATATAGGACGGGGGCGGGACGGTCGTTAACGTACCCGCCTCTTTGCCGTCAGCCAATGGTCGGCAAAGATTCTTTGCCGTCCGCTTGTGGATGGCAAAGAGGTGGGGCCGGTGGGCTTGAGTTGGTTAAACAATAACTGGACCCACCCACCTCTTTGCCGTCTGCTAGCGGATAGCAAAGATTCTTTGCGGTCAGCCAGTGGACGGCAAAGAACTGGCTGATGGCAAAGACCTTGTTTGCCATCAGCCACATCTTTGCCGTCCGTTTTCCTGTGGCTGACGGCAAAGACCTTCTTTGCCGTCAGCAAGCGGACGGCAAAGAGTTGGTAGACGGCAAAGAAGCTAATTCCAGTAGTGAGTCATTAAATATCTAGGGACTCCAAACCTTGGGAAAATAACTTCCTTAAGCATTTTAATAGAGGTGTTGTGATCAGCACTACAGGTTGGAATAGCTTCTACCCATTTAGTAACATAATCAATAGCAACCAAAATATGTGTATACCCATTAGAGGAAGGAAAAGGTCTCATGTAATCAAATCCCCAAACATCAAATGGTTCAAGAGCAAGTGAATAATTCATAGGACTTTCTTGACGCTTACCAATATTACCTATTCTTTGACATTCATCACAAGATAAGACGAACTTACGGGCATCCTTGAAGAGAGTAGGCCAATAAAATCCAAATTGTAATACCTTGTGAGCAGTTCTATCTCCAGCATGATGCCCTCCATAAGCTTCAGAGTGACATTTACATAGGATTTGTCCTTGTTCATGCTCATGTACACAACATCTAATAATACCATCTACTCCTTCTTTATAAAGATGTGGGTCATCCCAAAAGTAATGTCTTAAATCATAGAAGTATTTTTTCTTTTGTTGGTATGTAAAGCTAGGCGGTAAATATTTAGTAACAATGTAATTAGCATAATCAGCATACCAACGAGTACTGTGAGCAACATTTATTGCATCTAACTGCTCATCAGGAAAACTATCATCAATAGGTAGTTGGTCATCAGGCACATTTTCAAGCCTAGATAAATTATCAGCTACAGGGTTCTCAGCTCCTTTTCTATCGATGATATGTAAATAAAATTCTTGTAACAAGAGAACCCATCGAATAAGTATAGGTTTGGCATCTTTCTTTTCCATAAGATATTTAAAAGAAGCATGGTCTGTGTGAACAGTTACTTTGGAATCAACAATATAAGGTCTAAATTTATCACAAGCAAACACCACTGCTAAGAATTCTTTTTCAGTGGTAGCATAATTTCTTTGAGCAATGTCTAGAGTTTTACTAGCATAATGAATAACATTCAATTTCTTATCAACTCTTTGTCCTAGAACAGCACCAAGAGCATAATCACTAGCATCACACATAATTTCAAAAGGCAAGTTCCAATCAGTTGGTTGAACAATAGGTGCGGAAATTAAGGCTTTCTTGAGTGTTTCAAAGGCTTCTAAACAATCATCATCAAAAACAAAAGTAATATCCTTTTGCAAAAGATTCGTAAGAGGCCTAGAAATTTTAGAGAAGTCTTTGATAAATCTCCTATAGAAACCAGCATGACCTAAGAAACTACAAATACCTTTTATATCTTTAGGACATGGCATTTTCTCAATTGCATCAACCTTAGCTTTGTCCACTTCAATACCTCTTTCAGAAATTTTATGACCCAAGACAATGCCTTCATTAACCATAAAGTGGCACTTCTCCCAATTCAAGACAAGATTTGTTTGTTCACATCTCTGCAAAACTCGATCAAGATTGCTTAAACAATCATAAAAAGACTTCCCATAAATAGAGAAGTCATCCATGAAAACCTCAATAATCTTTTCACAAAAGTCAGAGAATATATCAGTCATACATCTTTGAAAGGTAGCGGATGCATTACATAAACTGAAAGGCATATGTCTATAAGCATAGGTTCCAAAGGGACAAGTAAAAGTGGTCTTTTCTTGATCAGGTTGAGAAACATGTATTTGTGAAAAACCAGAATATCCATCAAGGAAGCAAAAATGTGTGTGCTTAGATAATCTTTCAAGCATTTGATCAATAAAAGGCAGAGGGTAATGATCTTTTCTAGTTGCTTTGTTTAATTTTCTAAAATCAATTAACATTCTATAACTTGTAACAATTCTTTGTGGAATAAGTTCATTCTTATCATTAGGAACAACAGTTATACCTCCTTCCTTAGGGACACAATGAACATGACTCACCCATCTACCATCAGCTATAGGATAGATTATACATGCTTCCAGAAGTTTTAATATTTCCGTTCTTACCACTTCTTTCATCTTTAGGTTTAACCGACGTTGGTGATCAACAACGGGTTTAGCATCAGGTTCCATATTAATTTTGTGCTGCCATAGAGTGGGACTAACTCCCTTTAAATCATCAAGAGTATATCCAATGGCATCTCGGTGCTTCCTTAGAACTTTCAATAATCTTTCTTCTTCATGTTCTGAGAGGTTAGCACTAATAATAATAGGATATATCTTCTTTTCATCAAGATAAGCATATTTCAAAGTGTCTGGAAATTGTTTTAATTCAAACATAGGATCACCTAGAGTTTCAATAGGAAAATTGTGTTTAAGAAGAGGGTGTTGTTCAAAGAAAATCTTATCTATTTCATTTATTTCATGCATATGAAAATCATTTTCATGGTCTAGCAAATATTGTTCTAAAGGATCAGTAGGTGGTACAACAATAGAAGCAAGACCAATTAATTCATCCTTACTAGGCAATTCTTTTTCATGAGCTTTCTACTAAACTTGGAAAAAATAAACTCATGAGACTCATCACCAAACTAACACCGACAATTTGTTTCTCATAGTCTATTTAAGCATTACCGGTGTTCAAGAAAGGTATACCAAAGATAATGGGACAAAAGTCATCTTGTGGGGAACCAAGAACAAGAAAACCAGTAGGGTATTTTATTTTCCCACACAGGACTTCAACATCTCTAACAATCCCAATTGGTGATATAGTGTCCCTATTAGCAAGTTTAATAGTAACATCTATGTCTTCTATCTCTGCGGGTGCTATGTCTTTCATAATTTCTTGATATAAGGTGTAAGGAATAGCACTCACACTAGCACCTATGTCACATAAACCATGATAGCAGTGATCTCCTATTTTAACTGAGATAACGGGCATGCCAATAACAGGTCTATGTTTATCCTTTTTATCAGGTTTGGCAATTCTAGCAGCTTATTCACAAAAGTAAATAACATGCCCATACATATCTTCTTCCAAGAGATCTTTAACCATAGCAATACTAGGTTCTACTTTAATTTGTTCATCATGTTTAGGTGTCCTAATATAGCTTTTGTTGACCACAGTTGAAACTTTAGCATGTTCCTTTATCCTAATAGGGAAAGGTGGTTTCTCAATATAAGTAGTAGGAACAACTAGATCAACATTGTAAAGTATAGTTTCTTCTTTAACTGGTACCGGTTCTTTGATTTCTTCTTCAATAAGTGGGTGATATTTAAACCACTTCTCTTTAGGGAGATCAACATGAGTAGCAAATGATTCACAAAAGGAGGCTACTATCTCAGAGTCAAGTCCATATTTAGTGCTAAACTTTTGAAAAGCATCGGTATCCATAAAAGACTTAACACAATCATACTTAAGTTTAATACCTGACTCTTTACCTTTGTCGAGTTTCCAATCTTCAGAGTTGCATTTATTTCTTTCCAAAATATCCCACCGGAATTCAATAGTCTTCTTCATAAAAGAACCAACACAAGAAGTATCAAGCATGGTTTGATCATTATGAGAAAGCCGAGCATAAAAGTTCTGGATAATAATTTCTCTTGAGAGCTCATGATTGGGGCATGAATATAACATGGACTTAAGCATCCCCCAAGCTAGAGTGATACTTTCTCCTTCACGAGGCCAAAAATTATATATAATTCTGATCACGATGAACTAGATGCATAGGATAATTTTTTTGATGGAACTCCAATTTCAGACGATTCCAATTCAAAGATCCAATATCATCGCATAGCCTATACCATGCAAATGCTTTTCCCTTCAAAGATAAAGGGAAACCCTTCTTCATAACTTCATCTCTGGGTAAACCTGCAAGCTTGAACAATCCACAAATTTGTTCTACATATATCAGGTGCATATCAGGATGTTCGGTTCCGCCTCCTGCATAAGGATTAGCTAGCAGTTGTTCAATCGTACCCGAAGGAATTTCATATTCAATATTTTCAGTAGGTGCAGTAGGTTGAGTGGTAGCTAATTTTAGTTTCGGTTGAGATGAATATACCCCGAACAAACCCCTCAAAGGATTGTTTTCCATAGTAACAAGTGACAACAAATTTCAGCACACTATATAAATGTTTCCTTACCAAATTCCACTCACCAAAGGCACTTCACTCCTCGGCAACGGCCTCATAAAATAGCCTTGATGACCCACAATTATAGGGGATCAATTGTAGCTCTTTTTGATAAGTAAGAGTGTCAAACACAACGAGGAGTAGAAGGAAATGACAAGTGGTTTTCAGCAAGGTAATGTCTGCAAGTGCTGAAATTGTAAGTAGCAAAGTAGTTTGATAGCAAGGTAATTTGTAACAAGCAAGTACAATAAGAGTAGAAAAAGTGCAGCAACGTAGCCCAATCCTTTTGAGGCAAAGGACAGGCCAAAATGGTCTCTTATAATAAGCAAAGTGTTCTTGAGGGTACACAGGATTTTCATCTAGTCACTTTCATCATGTTGGTTTAATTCGTGTTTGGTGCTTTGATAATTTGATATGTGGGTGGACTGGTGCTTAGGTGATGTTCTTACTTGAACAAACCTCCTACTTATGATTAACCCTCCCGCAAGCATCCGCTACTACAAGAAAAGTAT
Source organism: Triticum aestivum (assembly GCF_018294505.1). NCBI lineage: Eukaryota > Viridiplantae > Streptophyta > Magnoliopsida > Poales > Poaceae > Triticum > Triticum aestivum. Next base: position 313,495,416 of record NC_057812.1, read on the forward strand.
TAAGAATAAATTCTAACCATAGCATTAAACTTTTGGATCTAATCGGTCCCTTATGGAATAGCGCATAAACTGGGGTTTAAGCTTCTGTCACTCTCGCAACCCATCATCTAATTACTACTCCACAATGCATTCCCTTAGGCCCAAATATGGTGAAGTTCATGTAGTCGACGTTCACATGACGCCACTAAGGGAATCACAACATACATACTATCAAAATATCGAACACATATCAAGTTCACTTGATTACTTGCAACATTACTTCTCCCGTGACCTCAAGAACAAAAGTAACTACTCAAAATGATAATCATGCTCAAGATCATAGGGGTATTAAATAGCATATTGTATCTGAACATATAATCTTCCACCAAATAAACCATATAGTAATCAACTACAAGACATAATCAACACTACTAGTCACCCACAAGCACCAATCTATAGTTCCGATAACAAGATTGAACACAAGAGATGAACTAGGGTTTGAGATGAGATGGTGTTGTTGAAGATATTGATGGAGATTGCCCTCCCCGAGATGGGAGAGTTGTTGGTGATGATGATGACGATGATTTCCCCCTCCAAGAGGGAAGTTCCCCCAGTGGAATCGCTCCGCCGGAGGGCAAAAGTGCTCCTGCCCAAGTTCCGCCTTGAGACGGCGGTGCTCCGTCCTGAAAGTCCTCTCCTTATTTTTTCTAGGTCAAAATGACTTATATACCAGAAGATGGGCACCGGAGGTGGGCCTTGGTCACTAGTACATCGAGGTGCTATACAAACGGTTTTTTAACCCCTTTCCACTATGGCATTTGGAACCGTCGCCTAGTGAGTGTGGGCGATAGGGGGTTCCTTCCCACACGACCCAGAAACCATCGGGGATATGCCCTCCTGGCACACACGCTCGGCAAAATGAGATCGTGTGCGACCGGTGAGCACTCAAATATAGAAATACGTATAGTAGTGCTAAAAAATACAATTATACAGGCGAAATCATTTCCATTCGTAATTACATCCCACACAATTAGTCACCGCTAAACGTTTGTGTTTGTATATACATCCCACAAAGTCGCTCCAAGGAAAATGTTTCTGTTCGCAAGTACATCACACACAATTTTCCCGTTTAAATCGTTTGTGATAGCGTTTCCATTGCACATGGTATTAACAATTTTATCATTTGCATTATTGAATGCATCATACACGGTGCCTAGAAGAAACTGTGTGTCAAGGGTTTTCCATTACACATAGTTTTTATGTGGTAAATGTTTGCGCCAGGTGGCCTCACGCAAACAGTTTTCAAGAGGATCTAGTGTGTGATCGTTCATTAATCTAACATGGTTTATTCCTAGAAACTGTGTGTGTTATTGAATGCATCGCACACGGTGTTTTCTCAATAACCGTTTGCAATAGGAAACCCCAAGTAGCAGGCTAATTATCTGATTATTAATAATCCATTTATTAATCTAATTGACATTTCATATTAATCACACAATATATTTCATTTTCATAATTGAAATACATCAGAGTACAACATCATATAGCTCCAGCACTCAGCTACCCCATTACACAACTACACCAGCACCAAGTTTCACATGCAACATCTATAACCTTTCGAAATTAGCATCATAGATGCTACATAGACAGATGTATCTCATCTGGTAAACTGCTGAAGCAGAAGGCGAATATTGAGCCTTCATTGATGTTGAAGGTCTTTGTAACTTTAGGCTAGTGTCTGTGGATGATTCACCATCCATCCTTCATCCTCTTCAGGACCACTTCAATATTGAACCGTGGGTATTGTATGAATACCTTCCTCGCCTCATGACCATATAGGTGGTTTGAGAGGTAATCATCTGTGAACTGCTTTGGAAAGGCCTGAAAACAAGGATGTGCATAAATAGCTTCTCTATATTTGAAATGGGGCAAAGGAATAAAAAAGGCAAGGTATAATAGTTAGTACCATCCTATAGTGAACTGATGTCTTCTTGATTGTGCAGATGAAGATCTTGTTGTTTTTTGTCGCTAATTTCTTTATCCTAACAATCTTTCTGAGTTTCTTGACTTGACTGATATTCATAGACAACTCATTTCCCCATATGCAAAAAGGGTCGAACCGTGGGTCAAAACCTCTCATAGCAGGACCTACATGTGCAAGACCAAATTGTTAAAAACCTAAATATTAGAATGGTTCCTGCAATTGCACAATAATGTTCTATTAGACAACGGACCATGCACATGATAACCTCGATTGTAAACCTCAGTGCTTCCCATTGTTTCCCTGCAACACATATAAGGTAGTTAGTCATCAGGTTAAGTAAGGGTTCGCATGCTATTAGTAAAATATGTTGATGAAAAATAAGCACATTGCAGATTCATCAGATTAATTCAAGCCACATGGAAAACCCATTTATCCAAACCAAGCACGAATAAGAACTTGGAAATATAGCACTTGTATATGTTTCTCGTGTATTAAGTGCAGCCAAATTTGATTTATTCCTTACATGCAAAACAATACAAAATTCTACCCACGACAATTGGACATCGCATTGCAGAATTGAACCAAGCAGTTAGCTAAACACCACAACAAATGAACCAAATATTAACTGAGCACCACATTGCACAATATAACATACTCCTAATAGAAGATCGTACAGTTAACCAAACCAAGCATGCTTAACAACTTGGAAATATAGCAATTGTATTTTTTCTCATGTATTTACTACAACCAAATTCAATTTATTCCTCACATGGTATACAATAACAGAATGCACCCACAATTATTGAACATCGCATTGCAGAATTGAACCAAACAAAACAGTTAACTAAACACCACAACAAATGAACCAAACATTAACTGAGCACCACATTGCATAACATAACATACTCCTAATAGAAGATCAGACAGTTAACCAAACCAAGCATGCTTAACAACATGGAAATATAGCAATTGTATTTGTTTCTCATGTATTTAGTATAGCCAAATTCGATTTATTCCTCACATGGTATACAATAACAGAATGCACCCACAACAATTGAACATCGCATTGCAGAATTGTATCAAACAGCCAACCACATCGCGTCATCGGTGCACGAGGCATCAACGGTGGCCTCGACGACGAGGTGCTCCTCCAAGATCTGGGGTCGACACAAATGGCAGCCATCACGACCTCATCCGCGCGTGCGGCCGCGATTTGCTTCCCCGCTGCCAAATGGTCCTTGGGATCTTGGCTATACTACGCACACCATGGCTTAGGGCGACGCTTATTTGGTGGAGGGGTCAGTGATTTGGGTGGAAGGTGTCACGCTGACGGTCGGGGCATGTGGGATGTGGAAGGATAAGGAGGTGGGGGTGGGGGCAGGGTGTGGATTACCTGCCTGGATAGGCGAGGCCGAACAACATGGAGGAGGGTCGCCGACGAGGAGGCGGCGCTGCAAATAAGGAGTGAAGGTTTCAACTTGGAAAGGAAGGCGGAAACAGGGGAAATGTGGCTTTTGGTAAGGGGGAGGGGCGGGGAGGTAGATATTTCCGCAGAAGCCAAAAATTTGGAATGCTTCAGCGAAAAAACTGGCGCACAAAGTGTCGTCAGACACGGTCCCTTATTCAGAACTGTGTACAATATGTGAACATCACAAACGATTCAGTTAGCTTAACCCGTGTGTGTTGAGTTTGAACGTCAAAAATTTGGTTCAAATTTCCCAGGTTATAGTGGTCATCCACATCATTGCATAATTTGGGTACACAAAGGAGACTATAGCACACCCACACTTCTTAATCGAGCAAGTTCAGCAACTAAATAGAGCTAGCTGACATAAACATTACTCTAACAAATTAAAGACCAGCGCTCTTAATTAAACAAAACAAAGAGTACTACTACAGCTAGTGCTCGTCGATCTCCGCCGCCACCTCCATGTCCAGCTCGCGCCCGACGGTCTCCTAGGGAAGGGGCTCCATGGCATCAATTGCACCATACTTGGCAAGCATCTCGCCATCTGTGTCCACCATATCTTTGGAATAGGACGCCATGAGTTGGGCGTGGGCTGCCGTGATATGGGCTCTGGCGGGCTCCGTCGTGGCAAGGTATGCCGCACAGGAACGGACGGCTGCTCGAACTCTCTCGGCGATTGCCAACTCTTTGGTCATGGGTTGCCGGCCGTTGTCGGAGAAGCTTCGTTCAATTTGTGCGATGACCACCACGAGCTGGGCGTGGACAGCCTTGACATGGTAGTGGGCGGCCTCCATCAGGGCTAAGGCTGCCGCTGCGAAATGGGTAGCTGATGTGTCGCTCTCGGCAGTTGCTATCCCCGAGGCAAATGCTGTTGCCGCCGCCTGAGAAGCAACAACAGCCGTTTGGGCTGCCTTGGCCGCCCGGACGTAGACTGCGGTCTCCCTCACAAAGCTTGTTAGCATGCGCCTGGCAGCTGCGGCTGCGCTCTCACCGGAGTGGGCCGTCGAAGTTGCCCTCACAACGTGGTTCCCCGTCCCCATCTTTCACCGATGACGAATGAACAGGGAAATGATATTTGGGGAGTGAGCTAGTGTGCTTGACACGCTGGCGGTGGATTGTAGCCGACGCACCTTCTTGCATGAGCCATAGGCGTACCATACACTGACGGTGCTCCAAGATATTTTGTGTTGCATCTCACACGGTTGGTGATAATAAACTTTGTGCGATCAACTTGATTTACCGTCTTGATTTCAATTAAGTAATGGGGTCACAGCTGCAAAGGATGGTGTTTGAATGCTAGAACTTTTATCTGCAATGAACATGCAAATATAGGTGTGTCGTCAAAATTTTTGGAATTATTCAGGGTTCGTTTGGACTTTTTATACATTAACTTGGTTTTGTAGGCATTTCAGGTGCATAATTCAAATTTGAACTACATGCACATGCTCCACTGCATATAAACTGGTTGAAAGATCAAATATGTGTCCTTGGTTGCATGCTTAGGTCCCATGCAAGAAATGGGAATGAATTTCAAACACCCTGCTACCATCACTCGGCTGCAAAACATTGAGATACCTGGTTTTTAAATTCTAGTAAATCCAAAACTCGTCTAAAATTCATGAAACTTGGCATGCTATCATGGAGCGGCATCAACATGTCGTCGTAAAAAAATTGTCCCATTTGGGGCAGGTTTGGGTATAAACTTCTCACAAACCAGAGCTTCTCACAACAAGCATGATGGTTTTGGTAGGGAACGTGCCACCTTTGGGGACGAAACAATATCCGTTGCCTCTTATTGCTTTAAAAAATTGAGTGTCAACATAGAACAATAGGAGTGTTGTGTTTAATTTTGGATTTTTTGGGGGTTTGTTTAGACATTTTTATACATTAAGTGGGTTTTCCAGGCATTTTATGAGCATAATTCAAATTTGAACTACATGCACATTCTCAAGTGCATATAAACTGGTTGAAAAATCAAATATGTGTCCTTGGTTGCATGCTTAGGTCCCATGCAAGAAATGGTAATGAATTTCAAACACCTTGCCACCGTCACTCGGCCGCAAACATTGAGATACCTGGTTTTTAAATTCTAGTAAATTCAAATCTCGTCTGAAATTCATGGAACTTGGCATGCTATCATGGAGCGGCATCAACATGCCGTGGTAAAATTTTTGTCCCATTCGGGGCAGGTTTGGGTATAAGCTTCTCACAAACTAGAGCTTCGGTAGGGAACGTGCCACCTTAGGGGACGAAACGATATCCGTTGCCTCTTATTGCTTTCAAAAAATTTCTAGTGTCAACATAGAACAACATGAGTGTTGTGTTTAATTTTGGAATTTTTCAGGGCCCGTTTGGACATTTTTATACATTGATTAGGTTTTCCAGGCATTTTATATGCATAATTCAAATTTGAACTAGATGCACAGTCTCGAGTGCATATAAACTGGTTGAAAAATCAAATATGTGCCCTTGGTTGCATGCTTAGGTCCCATGCAAGAAATGGGAATGAATTTCAAACACCCTGCCACCACCGCTCAGCCGCAAACATTGAGATGTCTGGTTTTTAAAATTCTAGTAAATCCAAAACTCGTGTGAAATTCATGAAACTTGGCATGCTATCATGGAGCGGCATCAACATGTCGTGGTAAAAAATTTGTCCCATTTAGGGCAGGTTTGGGTATAAGCTTCTCACAAACCAGAGCTTCTCACAACAAGCGTGATGGTTTCGGTAGGGAAAATGCCATCTTTGGGGGCAAAACGATATCAGTTGCCTCTTATTGCTTTCAAAAAAATTCTAGTGTCAACATAGAACAACAGGAGTGTTGTGTTTAATTTTGGAATTTTTTGGGGTTCGTTTGGACATTTGTATACATTAACTGGGTTTTCCAGGCATTTTGTGTGCATAACTAAATTTGAACTACATGCACATTCTCGAGTGCATATAAACTAGTTGAAAAATCAAATATGTGTCTTGGTTGCATGCTTAGGTCCCATGCAAGAAATGGGAATGTATTTCAAATGCCCTGCCACCGTGACTCAGCCGCAAACATTGAGATACCTGGTTTTTAAATTCTAGTAAATCCAAAACTCGTCTGAAATTCATGAAACTTGGCATGCTATCATGGAGCGACATCAACATGCCATGGTAAAAAATTTGTCCCATTTGGGGCAGGTTTGGGTATAAGCTTCTCACAAACCAGAGCTTGTCACAACAAGCGTGATGGTTTCAGTAGGGAACGTGCCACCTTTGGGGATGAAACGATATTCGTTGCCCCTTATTGCTTTCAAAAAATTTCGAGTGTCAACATAGAACAACAGGAGTGTTCTGTTTAATTTTGGAATTTTTAAGGGTTCATTTGGACATTTTTATACACTAACTGGGTTTTCCATCCATTTTATGTGCATAATTCAAATTTGAACTACATGCACATTCTCGAGTGCATATAAACTGGTTGAAAAATAAAATATGTGTCCTTGGTTGCATGCTTAGGTCCCATGCAAGAAATGGGAATGAATTTCAAACACCCTGCCGATACGTCTCCAACGTATCTACTTTTTCTCACGCTTTTCCTCTTGTTTTGGACACTAATTTGCATGATTTGAATGAAACTAACCCCGGACTGACGTTGTTTTCTGCAGAACTACCATGGTGTTGTTTTTGTGCAGAAATAAAAGTTCTCGGAATGGAACGAAACTTTTTGAGGATTTTTTTATACCAATAATAAGAATTTCTGGAGCCAAGACCCACAGGAGAGGGCCCCCTGGGTGGGCACAACCCACCAGGGCGCGCTCCCCTCTCCTGGCGCGCCCAGGTGGGTTGTACCCACCTGGTGGCCCCGCTGATGACCCCCTGATACTATAAATTCACATTATTCTAGAAAAAAAATCAGGGAGAAAGAATTATCACGATCCACGAGACGGAGCCGCCACCAAGCCCTATTCTTCCTCGGGAGGGCAGATCTGGAGTCCATTTGGGGCTCCGGAGAGGGAGATCTTCGATCTTCGTCATCACCAACCTATCTCCATCGCCAATTCCATGATGCTCCCACCAGGAGTGAGTAATTCCTACGTAGGCTCGCTGGTCGGTGAGGAGTTGGATGAGATTCATCCTGTAATCGAGTTAGTTTTATTAGGGCTTGATCCCTAGTATCCACTATATTCTTAGATTGATGTTGCTATGACTTTGCCATGCTTAATGCTCGTCACTTTGGGCCCGGGTGCCATGATTTCAGATCTGAACCGTTTATGAATTCATCATTATATCCATGTTTTAGATCTGATCTTGCAAGTTATAGTCACCTACTACGGTTATGATCCGGCAATCCCGGAGTGACAACAACCGGGCCCACTCCCGGTGATGACCGTAGTTTGAGGAGTTCATGTATTCACTATGTGTTAATGCTTTGTTCCGGTTCTCTATTAAAAGGAGGCCTTGATACCCCTCAGTTTCCAATATGGACCCCACTGCCACGGGAGGGTAGGACAAAAGATGTCATGCAAGTTCTTTTCATAAAGCACGTATGATTATTTACGGAATACATGCCTACATTATATCGATGAACTGGAGCTAGTGACGTATCGCCCTAGGTTATAACTGTCTCATGATGAATATCATCCAACAAGTCACCGATCCAATGCCTACGAATGTATCCTTATTGACCTTGCTGCGTTACTACTGCTATCATCACTGTTACACTTGCTACAAATTACTGCTATCACTGTTACTGGTACTGTTGCTGCTGTCACTATTATCAAAACTATCAAACTACTTTGCTACTGATCACTTTGCTACAGATAATTAATATCCAGTTGTGGTTGAATTGACAACTCAGCTGCTAATACCTTCAAATATTCTTTGTCTCCCCTTGTGTCGAATCTATAAATTTGGGTTGAATACTCTACCCTCGAAAATTATTGCGATCCCCTATACTTGTGGGTTATCAAGACCTTTTTCTGGCGCCGTTGCCAGGGAGCATAGCTATATTTGTCGAGTCACTTGGGATTATTATCATATTATCACTATGAAGAATCTGAAGGATCCAAAACTAAGATTTATCCCTCAAAGACGAGGGAAGGTAAGGAACTGCCATCCATTTCTGCTTTAGATTCACCTTCTGTTATGAGTAGACTTGCAACACCACCACATGCTATTAATTATGATATGTTGTAAGTTATTGATGATGCTACTTCTACTATGAATGATGCTAGTACCTTGCTTGATAATAATGATGTGCCACTTGGTGAATTTCTTGATAAACAAATTGCTAGAGTTATATAACATGATGTTGTTGAATCTGATGATGAGCTTGAAACTGAAACTCCTGAAGCACCTACTAGAACTAGCCTTCCTAGATATGAATTGGCTAAGGTACCGGAAGGTTATGTTATGAGTGAAGAAGAAACTAGAGATATTCTTGCTTGTAATGATAGAGATGATCTAGAGAAATTACTACAGAAGTATAAAGAAAAATCTCTGAATGCTAGAATGAAATGTGATCCTAAGTTTGCTACTTCACCTATCTGTATTGATGATAAGGATTATGAATTCTCTGTCGACCTAGAGTTAATTACTTTGGTTGAATTTGATCCATTCCATGGTTATGAAACTGAAATTGTTGTGGCACATCTTACTAAGTTGAATGATATAGCCACCCTTTTTACTCATGATGAGAAAACTCGTTATTACTTTATTCTCAAATTATTTCCTTTCTCATTAAAGGGTGATGCTAAAGCTTGGTACAATACTCTTGCTCCTGGTTGTGTGCGTAGTCCCCAGGATATGGTTTATTACTTCTCTGAAAAATATTTTCCTGCTCATATGAAACAAGCTGCCTTACAGGAAATATTTAACTTTGTGCAAACTAAAGAAGAGAGTCTCCCACAAGCTTGGGGTAGGCTTTGCTAGTTACTTAATGCTTTGCCTGATCATCCTATTAAGAAAAATGAAATACTTGATATCTTCTATAATGGACTAACTGATGCTTCCAGGGACTTCCTAGATAGTTGTGCTGGTTGTGTTTTCAGGGAACAAACTATTGCTCAAGCTGAAGAATTACTGAATAACATATTGAAAAATTATGATGATTGGACTATTCCTGGACCACCGCCTAAACCCACTCCGAAGAAGCGGGGTATATTATATATTAGTCCCAAAGATATGCAAGAGGCAAAGAAATCTATGAAGGAAAAATGTATTAAAGCTAAGGATGTTAAAATTTTACCTCCTATTGAAGAAATACATGGGCTTAATACACCACCACTGCCTAAGGTGGTAGAGGTAAATTCTCTTATGAAGTTTAATGAAAATGATAATCCTCACAATATGCATCCTAGTCAACGCCTTTAGGAGTTTGAAAACTACATTAGGAAACAAGATCACTTCAATGCAAATGTTATGAAACAATTGAAATGTAATTCTGATATGATTGCTCGCTTGAGTGACTTGTTATTTAGAATATCAATGATGTTAGAGGTGTTGGAAAGCATGCTTATATAGTTCAAACTCAATTAGAACAAGTTGCTAATTCTCAAAGAGAATTACTTGATGAAATGAATCATAATATGCATGACTTTGATGTTAGAGTTGCAACTAGAGGAGGTAAAATGACTTAGGAACCACTTTATCCTGAGGGACACCCTAAAAGAATTGAACAAGATTCACAAAGAGCTAACACTAGTGCACCTAGTCCTTCTAGAAATAAAAAGAAAAGGAAAAATGATAGGACTTTGCACACTTCTAGTGAACCTGAAATAGAGAAACCTCCTGATAATGAAAATGAAGTTTCTATCTCTGATGCTGAAACTCAATCTGGTAATGAACACTCACCTAGTGATAATGAAAAAGATAATGCTGAGGTTCATGAAGACTCTCAACCAACAAATGATAAAGAACCAGATAATGATGCTGAGATAGAACCGCCTGTTGATCTTGATAACCCACAACCTAAAAATAAAAGATATGACAAAAGAGACTTTGTTGCTAGAAAACATGGTAAAGAAAGAGAACCATGGGTTCCAAAACGTATGCCTTTTCCACCCAAGTCAACTAAAAAGAATGATGAAGAAGAATTTGAACGCTTTGCTGAAATGCCGAGGCCAGTCTTTTTGCGTACTCGCTTGACTGATATCTTGAAAATTCCTCCTTATGCAAAGTATATGAAAGACATGATCACAAATAAGAGAAAAATTCTGGAAGATGAAATATCCACTATGCTTGCTAATTATACTTTTAAAGATGGAGTACCTAAAAAACTTGGAGATCTAGGAATACCAACTATACCTTGCTCTATCAAAAAGAATTATGTGAAAACTGCTTTGTGTGATTTAGGAGCTGGTGTTAGTGTTATGCCTTTCTCTTTATATAAAAGACTTGACTTGAACAAACTCACACCTACTGAAATATCTTTGCAAATGACTGACAAATCAACTGCCATACCTGTCGGTATCTGTGAGGATGTGCCCGTTGTTGTTGCTAATGTTACTAACTTGAGTGACTTTGTTATACTTGAGATGCCCGAGGACGACAACATGTCGATTATCCTTGGTAGACCCTTCTTGAATACTGCAGGGGATGTTATTGATTGCAATAAAAGCAAGGTCACTTTTCATATTAATGGTAATGAGCATATGGTGCACTTTCCGAAGAAACAATTCCAAGTGAATGGTATTAATGTTATTGAAAAATCTCCGACAATCACTATTGGAAGTTTCAAATGCCTCTACCTACTGTCAAAAAGAAATACGAAATGCTTATTGTTGGTGAAATGCATATACCCATTGAGGTAACTTAGTGATTTATGAAAGTTCTTCGGTTTCATGCTAATCGAAAGTGGTTGTTAATAAGACTTGATCAATCTTATTAATGAATCATTTTTGAACGGTATGAAGTTGATGAATTTAGTAAGCACTACTTAATGTCCCTACCTTTTGTATTATGTTTTTATTAGTTAAATAAAATAAAATGCCATGTTTTATCTATTTTCTGGATTTCCCGTGCAATAAAAAATGACCCAAAAATAAAAGTTCTCAGAATGCCCTGAAAATTTTATATGATTTTCTCCTGAATATTTAAGAATTTTTGCTGCAGAAATAACCAGAGGGGGATGCACCGGGTGGGCACAACCCACCTGAGCGCGCCAGCACCCCCTGGCGCTCCCTGGGGGGTTGTGGTCCCCACGTGCCCCCCTCACTTATCTCTTTAGCCCACATTGTCACCTACCTCCAGGAAAAAAATCACTCCCCCTCTCTCTCCCGTGTTCTTGCTCATTTTTCTGCCAATTTTGATCTCTTTGCTCGAAGCTCCATTTCCGAAATTGTTTCGAGAGATTGTTGCTTGGTATGTGACTCCACCATTTGTCCAATTAGTTTTTGTTTTAGTGGTTTATACTTTGAATAATTAGCTACTCTTGGTGTTGTTGTAGATGTGCTTGCTTATTGAATTCTTAGTGTTCTAAGTTGTTTGAATGCTTGTTATGGCCTCTATGTATCCCTATGAGTAGTTGCTATCAATCTTACAAAGTTTTGTTGACAAATTTTTGTCACTCCAAAATTTTTATTTTCAGAAAATTGTATGCGGACATAATGAACCTATTTGGAAGGAGTTCTTCGAGGAGACGATCCTCGGGGGCATCCTCTAGTGATAGTTCTGCCCGCCGGTCTTACGTTGAACCAAGTGAAAGCTCCACACGAGATGCAACCACAAAAACATGCTTATGGCCTTGCGATGAGTATATGATGCAGGTGGGCCTTAAGGAGGTATTTGAAAAATATGTTCACAATGCTGGTCTCGGTCCCTACCTCTCAGATAAGTGTGAACAGCGCCATCTTCTCACTAAATCATTTGTCAAAGTATTTAAATATTTTCCACGTGATTCTAGGATGTCGTTTATACTTTATGATGAACCATATACCATTTCAGGAGAGAACTTTGCTTACCATTGCAAACTTCCACTTTGGGGTTCACTTGATGAGCCAGCAAAGGCTGAGTATGAGTCTTTCTTGACTAGCCTTTGTTACGGTGAAAATAGGGGGATGAGACAAGGAAGAATAAAGAGCATTCACTTTCTCGCAATTCAGTACCTTACATTATTTAACGGGAAATGTATAGTAGGCAAGCAAGACTATGGCATACTTTGTTCGCCAGACTTGAGCCTCATTCACACCGCTCTCACTAGTGAAAGGAATTATAACCTTGGAGCGATTGTTGCATATAGACTTCCGCATAACGCCAAAAGTGGCTACTTCTATGGTGGAATTTATGCCACAGGTTTAGCACGAGGACTGGGTGTTTCACCTTTGCCCTTTTACCCTATCCTACCCAGTCCATACTTAGATTTTGATGCTCTAAAAGAGCATAAGATTCTCTCGGGAAGGGCTGATAACTCCACTTATAATTTGTCGTTTAACCAATCACATGTTGTGGACACATATTTACCTGCGCCTGCTATCTTTGATTATCACAGCAAGGAAAGTATTTTGTTCTTGAGAGCGAGGCCGAGCTCACAACGCAGCAGTGTTGGCAGCATGGCATGTTGAGGCCTCCACACCGAGAGCCTCCGTGAGCTACCACGCCGACTACTACCCTCCAGGCTACTGATTCACTACCAAGTTAGGCCAAAAGCCTAAACTCGGGGGAGTACGTGTTATCACCAACTTTATATTCATGTTCACATATCATTTCATTTGTCGGTGTTCACACTTTTTCATTGTATCATCCATTCTTAGATTTATTTTCTTGCTTTCTTCTTGTGTGTTTGAACAACTTTAGAAAAAACCAAAAAATAGTTGTAGTAATTTACTTTCTATGCATGCTTAGTAGTAGTACTAAAAAGAAAATCCAAAAAGATTTCCTTGATCTTCTTTTTGCTTGTTGGGAGCTTTCCCGTGTAAATAGTTTTTCTCGTTTTTGCTTATTATTTGCTTGTTGAAGAAAAACCAAAAACTCCAAAAATATTTGAGTATGTTTCTCTGAATTTCTTTTCATTTATTCGAGTTGTACCAAGGAGAAGACCACGATGAAAATGTTAAGTGGCTCTCATATGAATAACTGTTGAACTAATAAGAACCCATTTTACATTGTCTTCTCCTATTGAATAAAATATTTTGCACATTCCAGCTTAGTCCATGGCACTCTTGCACTATTATTATTTTCATATCATTCGGTCATGCAAGTGAAAGGCAATAATGACGATATTCAATGAGCTGGCCGTGGCAAAGAGAAACTGGTATGAACTTGACTTGTCTTGTTTGTGTAAATATGTTTAACCTAGTGCCCATGATCTAGACCGTTATGATTAAACATGTTTGCAATGACAATTAGAGATTATAGTTTCTCATGCCATGCATAAGTAGCTGGGAGTGGATAATGATTTATCTTGGATATCAACACAGTGTTAAAATGATTGTGATGTAGTATGTTGATATGGTATCCACCTCTGAATGTTTGAGTGGCTTGACTTGGTACATGTTCATGCATGTAGTTGAATCAAAACCAACATAGCCTCTATAATGTTTATGCTCATGGTGTTCATATCCTACTCATGCTAGTGTCCAATGTTACTTATGCATACTGCCTGGTTATGATCGTTGTTGCTCTCTAGCTAGCCGCTTCCCAATCTTAAATTGCTAGCATTCGCCTGTAGTAAGTGGGGATTCTGCTTATATATCAAAAACCTTGAACCCAAAGTTATTCCAGATGAGTCCACCATACCTACCTATATACGGTATTACCCTGTCGTCCTAAGTAAATTTGCATGTGCCACCTCTAAAAACTTCTAAAAAAATTATCTGTTTTGTGTGCCTGGATCGTTCATGGAACGACATGAGGTGGTCGATATCTTCTCTGCTAAGCATGTTATCCTCAGGTCGAGTGTTTATTCACTCACCATCGCACGAGGAATGGGCTGTAATAGGGATGCCAAGTACCAAACTGCAAAATACAAAAAGAGTTCATCTCTTACATAATCAAACAAAAACTCCCAATGGAGTCAAAACCTTTACTTTCTGCTTGGGGACCGCCACTAGCGTGCTTAGCATGGAAGATGTTGATAACTGATGGTCGTGAAGTGAATAAGAAGGGTGCATGTCTCAGAATATCATTTATCTCTGTTTTAAAAACTGAGCTCTGGCACCTCTGCAAATCACTGCTTCCCTCTGTGAAGGGACTATCTATTTACTTTTATGTTGTGCCATCACCTTCTATAAACAAGCACCAAAAACTGAGTAGAGCAAAGCGGTCATGATTTATGCATTGTGTATAGCTAATGTTGGGTGCATCATGACTGGATCTTTTCTACCATGAATTACGATGTTTAGTCGCTGCTTGAACTTAGGAGGTGCTCTACATTTATGTTTTGCGGTCTTAGAAAGAGCTAGCGAGATACCATTATTGTCATATTATATCATGATTGTTTTGACAACATGTTGTTGTTTGAGATATCTTATTATTGCTTGCTAGCTGATTATGTCATTGATATGAATCATTATAATCTTTAAGAGTTATTGTCGACATGGTTAGTTATAATGCTGGCTGAAAACCTGGGTGATGTTTAAGCTTATTTATGCAAACAAGAGCAAAAGAGTTCATAAAAGTTTTTCTTTCTCACTTTCAATTTATCAACTGAATTGCTTGAGGACAAGCAAAGGTTTAAGCTTGGGGGAGTTGATACGTCTCCAATGTATCTACTTTTTCTCACGCTTTTCCTCTTGTTTTGGACTCTAATTTACATGATTTGAATGAAACTAACGTCGGGCTGACACTGTTTTCAGCAAAACTACCATGGTGTTGTTTTTGTGCAGAAATAAAAGTTCTCGGAATGGAACGAAACTTTTTGAGGATTTTTATACCAATAATAAGAATTTCTGGAGCCAAGACCCACAAGACAGGGGCCCCTGGGTGGGCACAACCCTCCAGGGAGCGCCCCCCTCTCCTGGCACGCCCAGGTGGGTTGTACCCACCTGGTGGCCCCGCTGACGACCCCCTTGATACTATAAATTCACATTATTACAGAAAAATCAGGGAGAAAGAATTATCATGATCCATGAGACGGATCCGCCGCCAAGCCATGTTCTTCCTCGGGAGGGCAGATCTGGAGTCCATTTGGGGCTCCAGAGAGGGGGATCTTCGATCTTTGTCATCACCAACCTATCTCCATCGCCAATTCCATGATGCTCCCCACCGGGAGTGAGTGATACGTCTCCAACGTATTTATAATTTTTGATTGCTCCATGCTATTATATTATCTGTTTTGGATGTAATGGGCTTTATTTTACACTTTTATATTATTTTTGGGACTAACCTATTAACCCAAGGCCTAGTGCAAATTGCTGTTTTTTTGCCTATTTCAGTGTTTCACAGAAAATGAATATCAAACGGAGTCCAAACGGAATGAAACCTTCGGGAGCAAGATTTTTGGAACAGACGTGATCCAAAGGACTTGGAGTGGACATCAAGAAACGGACGAGGAGTCCACAAGGCAGGGGGCGCGCCTACCCCCTGGGCGTGCCCTCCCCCTCGTGGGCCCCTCCTGGCTCAACCAACCTACTTCTTCCTCCTATATATGTTCACATGCCCCAACATCCGGGAGCACCACGAAACCCTATTTCGACCGCCGCAACCTTCTATACCCAAGAGATCCCATCTTGGGGCCTTTTCCAGAGCTCCGCCGGAGGGGGCATTGATCACGGAGGGCCTCTACATCAACTCCATGGCCCCTCCGATGATGTGTGAGTAGTTTACTTCAGACCTTCGCGTCCATAGTTATTAGATAGATGGCTTCTTCTCTCTCTTTGTATCTCAATACAAAGTTCTCCACGAACTTCTTAGAGATCTATTCGATGTAACTCTTTTTGCGGTGTGTTTGTCGAGATCCGATGAATTGTGGGTTTATGATCAAGTCTATCTATGAACAATGTTTGATTCTTCTCTGAAATCTTTTATGCATGATTGGTTATCTTTGTAAGTCTCTTCGAATTATCAGTTTAGTTTGGCCTACTAGATTGATCTTTCTTGCAATGGGAGAAGTGCTTAGATTTGGGTTCAATCTTGCAGTGCTCGATCCCAGTGACAGAAAGGGAAATGACACGTATTGTATTTTTGCCATCGAGGATAAAAAGATGAGGTTTATATCATATTGCCTAAGGCATTACTCTATTCTTATGAACTTAATACTCTAGATGCATGCTGGATAGCGGTCGATGTGTGGAGTAATAGTAGTAGATGCAGGCAGGAGTCGGTCTACTTGTCACGGACGTGATGCCTATATACATGATCATGCCTAGATATTCTCATAATTATTCGCTTTTCTATCAATTGCTCGACAGTAATTCGTTCACCCACCGTAATACTTATGCTATCTTGAGAGAAGCCACTAGTGAAACCTATGGCCCCCGGGTCTATTTTCCATCATATAAGTTTCCAATCTATTTTACTTTGCAATCTTTACTTTCAATCTATATCATAAAAATACCAAAAATATTTATCTTATCATTATTATCTCTATCAAATCTCACTGTCGTAAGTGACCGTGAAGGGATTGACAACCCCTTTATCATGTTGGTTGCGAGGTTCTTATTTGTTTGTGTAGGTACGAGGGACTTGTGTGTGGCCTCCTACTGGATTGATACCTTGGTTCTCAAAAACTGAGGGAAATACTTACGCTACTTTGCTGCATCACCCTTTCCTCTTCAAGGGAAAACCAAGGCAGTGCTCAAGAGGTAGCAGGAAAGATTTCTGGCGCCGTTGCCTGGGAGTCTACGCACAAGTCAAGACATACCAAGTACCCATCACAAACTCTTATCCCTCGCATTACATTATTTTCCATTTGCCTCTCATTTTCCTCTCGCCCACTTCACCCTTGCCATTTTATTCGCCCTTTTTCCGTTCGCCTTCTTCCCGTATGTATCTTTCTTCGTGTTTCCATGTGCCTTCTATTTGCTTGCATCTTTGCTTGCTAAAAATCTATTGTATGGATCCACTTAAAGTGTTCTACTTGGATCATCTTCGATCCTTATGAGCTTGTGCTGAAACCCCAACTAGCCTAGTTGATGGGAAATCTTTAGATGAGCATGCTCATTTTGTGTGTCACCGTTTGTCTGAAAAAGGGAGACTCTTATGGGATCAAATAAACAGATTGCTGTGTTATGCTTGGAATCTTTGTGAAATTTGTGATTTTACTTGTTGCTCTAAGAACCCTAAAAAACACCTTCCCTACCTATGTGAGTTTAATGAAAATGAAATCTTATCTTCTTATGCTAAGGGTGTTTATAGTTACTACGATATTGAACAAATTGAAGAATTTGTTGCTTTTAAGGGTGCTTATGAAGTTGCTTCTTTGATTGAAAAGTATGATATTACTCTCTATGAATCTGAAAATTTTGACATACTTAAATATTGCTATGAAAACTATGCTCATAATGTCTATGTCAAAGAATTTATTGAAAGAATGACCGTTGCTTCGGAAGAAAATAATGATATGCATGAATCTATAGATAATTTTGATTCCGATGATTGATTGAAATATCCCTTGATGAACATGATGCTTGCTATTCTTGTGGCCAATATTTATGAAGATGAATTTGCTATAGTTCCTTATGTTAGACATGAGATCGTTGCTATTGCACCCATACTTGATAGTTCCTTCGATGAAAAGCATGATTGCAATGATGTTATTATAAATTCTCTTAATGTCAATTGTGTTAATGATATGCAAAACCTCAAGCTTGGGGATGCTAGTTTTGCTATGACTACCATTTGTTGCAATGATCATGGTTGGGGTGATTCTTCTTTTGATCTTGAAAATTTATTTAAGCCCCATGATGAATATGAGATTGATAATAGTGTTTGCAATATTATTGAAAGTGGGTTTGGAAGAGTGTTGGGGATATGATTACTGGAGGTAAACCAGCTAGGAGTGGCCGGGTTAGCTCCATGAAGATAGAAACTCATGAAGATATGAAGATGGTGGTGCTTTACGAAGACCCAAGGCCCAAAGGTGGGTTAAAGCCTGTAGATGTCAACCGACCTTATCATATAAACTTGTATTGTAAGTTAGAGGAATAGAGACCGAGCCAGACACCTCTATGACCCGGCCTCGGGACTCTGTAAACCGGCGGGCGTCAACCTATGTATATAAAGGGATGATCCGGCGGCGGTTTGAGAACAATAGGCAACAACTTGAGAGCCAGGCAAAGCGGATTCGCTCCCTGGTCATCGAAACCCTAGCAATACCAATCACAACTAGACGTAGGCTTTTACCTTCATCGAAGGGGCCGAACTAGTATAAAACCCCTCGTGTACCCTTGTCCGGTTTAACCCCTTTAAGCTAACCCGTAGCGATGGCTCCACGAGTAAGTCCTTTCACAAGGACGTCTTCCGTGACAAACCCACGACAGTTGGCGCCCATCGTGGGGCCATCGCACGATGGTTTCGAGTTCTTGAAGGGCAGCTTCGATGGACTCAAGGGATACGATGTGGGCTGGATGACGAAGAGTCGTCGCGGCAAGCTCTACATCGACGACGCGGGATGGGGCCCCGAGGCCGGTTCAATCGAATACGGGTACCGGGTCCCCTTTGGTGGGATTCACGTCTTCATCGGCAAGATCGGCGAACCGGACCCTGACCCAGACACCTGCGCCGACATCATCGAGACGGCTCAGCGTGCAAGCCCTTCCCTGGTTCAGCCCGCAGCAAGGCATGTTTTCGTAGGTGTCATCCATGGAGCAGAATATGAGGAAGGACCGGCATTTGATGGAGAAACCGTTGTCTGCTCTAATGACGAGTCTTCAACTAGAGAAACCAAATCGCTATATCAGTTGCAGGACGGCCGGATTAGTGGAGGTTCCGATGGCAACAGTATTCCGGACCCCCATGATCTGCCAAACCGGGTTGCTATCTTTATGGTCGTTACACAATCAGCACCCCACTCATCAACTGCCGTGGCAATGCTCTCTGGTTCGGCAACAGCAACGCCGGCGGGAGCAGGGGGCTCTGCACCACCTTCGGCTCAAGTTATGTCTGACTTGTTCGACACTTTGGCAACATTGATGGCCGCAGAGGTGGACGCGGCAGCCCAGGATCAACACAATGCAGAGATCGCAAAGGTGAAAGATCAGATAACTCAGGCTAAAGCGGACCTAGCAGCAGAGAACGCTAGGATGGCTACAGAACGGGCCGAGTTGGAAGCTCAGGCCTACCGGCTTAGGCTGGATCAGAATGCCTCAGAGGAAGTCATGAGAAGAAGATTCTGGTCGCATCTCCCACCGAGTTATGAGCCAAGAAATCTCTTCAACACGCCAGGAGCAGGAACTAGTAACCAGCCAGTATTAAACCGGACAGAGGCGCCGGGAACTGGAGCACCGGTTTAGCCGCGCATGATGGACCCGCCTCGTCAGAACGACATTGTGCCACAGTATGTTCCAACACCCCCGGGGCATTACTACAACCCGTTGGACAACATTGTGGCTGCTGCTTCACGATTGGCAGCCCTCCCAACCGACGGTGAGTCACCAGTTGTGATTGAGGCACGACGAGCCAGAGAGCTCCTTCAAACAGCGTTAAACCAGTAGCAGGCTTATTCGCCTGGTCATGAGAGAATTCATTCCACCCCCCCACCCCCGAGCCGGAGCTACAGAAGGCACGTTGAGGATGAACCGGCCGTGTCCAGCAGTGCACGTCGCCGTAATTCACCGCGAGGATACAACCCGGCAGGTGGAGGTGATAATGCGCAGGATGTGGTGGATCATGGTCGTGCACGTCGAGAGGCCGAGTTAGCAGCTCTGCATGGAGCCCGTCAACCTAATCCGGTTCACCCTACCGCTTCAATAGAGCCAGGTGCGGTATTCAGTTCCTTAGGGGTGCCGTGTCTCACCCCCGCTTTGCGTAATGTGTGGCTGCCCAAGGATTTTAAGGGCCCCCATAAGGTACCCAATTACACCGCTATGCAACCAGAGGCATGGGTTGAAAGCTATGAGATGGCAATGGAGGTGTTAGATGTGGATGAAGCGGTGTGTGCTAAATACTTCACCATGATGTTGGAAGGAACATCTCGTACTTGGTTGAAGAGCTTACTAGCTAACTCTGTCGGATCATGGGACGAGTTGAAGGACCGGTTTATCCAGAATTTTAAAGATACCTGTAAGCAGCCAAT
The DNA here is from genome assembly GCF_018294505.1 of Triticum aestivum. Lineage (NCBI taxonomy): Eukaryota > Viridiplantae > Streptophyta > Magnoliopsida > Poales > Poaceae > Triticum > Triticum aestivum. Next base: position 313,515,991 of record NC_057812.1, read on the forward strand.
GTCAATTGTAGACCTGGCCGCATGTGTCCAAGAGGATGGGGAGTCTACAACCCATTGGGTGAAGCGGGTCTCAGCTATTCTGCATTCATCGGATCGCATCAATGTGGATACCGCAGTGTTAACGTTGGAGGGCAATTGCCAGTTTCTGCCGCTCAAACAGAAGTTAGGAAGGCTCAAACGTCACTGCAATGATATGTCAATGCTTATGGACGCTTTTGTTAAGTATGCCGATTCAGATAATACCAAAGACCTTGACTCAGAGGAGGACAAACCGGGGAAAGGAAAGAAAAACGGCAACACCAAGGGGCAGCAGCATAACCCGACAGGTCATGGGAGTAATGGTAAACACAAGGCCGACAATAGTTTGGACTTTGTGGCTAACACCAATGCTCAGGATAACGGTCAGCGCCGTAAGGGCAAGCAGCCACAGATGGGCGGAGGTTCAGGCCCCAATCTGGAGCGCTTGTTAAATCAACCTTGTCCAAAGCATGGATCAAAGGAGAAGCCAGCGTCGCATCTTTGGAAGGATTGTTATATCATGCGAGAATTCAAGAATTACAATATGTTTCAGTATGACAATGGCCCGCCTGGCGGTTCAGGAGGTGGTTTTCACGGGCCGGGTTACGGAGGCGGCATCTCTGGTTCAGGATTTCAGGGCAATCAAACCGGACACAACAACCAAGGGAACCAGGGCAACTAGGGAGGTTACAACCATCAGGGGAACTAGCAGCAGCAGTCGGGTTACCAGAGCAATCCGAAGCAGTTAAATAGTGGGCAGTATCATGTCTTCACCACTAGCTTGTGCAAGCATGATCAGAAGCTTCACGGGAGGGCTGTGAACTCTGTTGAACCGGTGGTGCCTCAGTATTTGCGCTGGTCTGAGCAACCCATTTTATGGAGTAGAGAGGATCACCCACCCCGGGTTGACAATCCAGGTCATATAGCCTTAGTGGTGGCACCTCAAGTGGTATCAACATTCTATATTATGATACCTTCCGCCGTATGGGGTTGACAGATAAGAATCTTAAACCGTCAAACACCATTTTTCATGGGGTGGTGCCCGATAAGTCTGCATATCCAGTGGGCAAGATAGCCCTAGAGGTGGCTGTTGGAGATGATCACGATTCAAGATCAGAAACATTGACTTTTGAGGTGGTAAAAATCAAAAGTCCGTATCACACTCTGTTTGGGCGACTGGCTTATGCCAAGTGCATGGCGAGGCCGTGTTATGTTTATCTGCAACTTAAAATGCCAGGGCATAAGGGGACCATCACAGTACATGGGAGCATGAAGATTGCGTTGGAATGTGAGGAAGGTGATGCGGCTTATGCTGAGTCGGTTTGTGCCACGAAAGAGCTGAAGTTTTACAAAGACAAGGTTGATCCGGCAGATATGACTTCTTTCAAAAAACAAACTACGGAACACGATCCGACATTGAAGTTTAAATTGGCCACAGATACTAAGATGGTTGATTTTGTTCCTGGTGATTCATCCAAACAGTTCAGCATCAGCGCTAACCTAGATCGCAAATAGGAAAGCGCGCTCATCGAGTTCATCCATGAGAACCGAGACATCTTTGCATGGAAGCCTTCTGACATGCCAGGTGTACCGAGGGAACTCGCCGAGCACACACTTAACATTGATCCTAAGTTTAAACCGGTCAGACAGTTTCTCCGCCGCTTTAACGAAGAAAGGAGCAAGTCTATTGGTGAAGAGGTAGCTCGGTTGTTGGCCGTAGGGTTTATCATGGAGGTCTTTCACCCAGAGTGGTTGGCTAATCCGGTGTTGGTTCTCAATAAAAATGGCACTTGGCATATGTGTGTGGACTACACAGACTTGAACAAGGCTTGCCCAGCAGATCCCTTTGCCCTCCCTCGTATTGATCAGATTATTGATGCTACGGCGGGTTGTGACCTCTTGTGTTTTTTGTACGCTTATTCTGGTTATCATCATATCAAAATGGCAGTTAAGGACCAGGAGAAGACAACTTTTATAACTCCCTTTGGAGCCTTCTGCTATGTCTCCATGCCCTTTGGGCTCAAGAGTGCCCAGGCGACTTATCAATGCTGTGTTCAGAATTGTCTCCATAAGCAGATTGGGCGCAATGTTCATGCATATGTGGATGATATTGTGATAAAGTCCAGGAAAGAGGAAACATTGATAGATGACCTGAGAGAAACCTTTGACAACCTCCGGGTTTACAAGATGATGCTCAATCCGGACAAATGTGTCTTTGGTGTCCCGGCAGGCAAACTCTTGGGCTTTCTAGTTTCAAACACAGGCATTGAGGCTAATCCGGAAAAAAATTCAGCAATTACATCTTTGGCTAAACCGGCGTGTATCAATGACGGGCAGCTTTGCATGTTATATTGGATTGGACAATCTCGTACCTAGCGTACATGAACCGAGGCGAGTTACCAGAGGATGAAACCTTGGCCCATCAGATAATCCGGCGTTCCAAGTCAATGACCATAGTCAACGGGGAGTTACATCGTTACAGTGTCACAGGAGCAATCCAGCATTGTGTATCTCCTCAAGAGGGTTGTGAGATTTTGCGAGAAATCCATGAAGGAGATTGCGGTCATCACACCAGTTCAGAATCATTAGTTGCTAAGGCTTTTCGTCACGGTTTCTATTGGCTAACAGCTCACACTGATTCTAAGGATTTAGTCAAAAGATGTGACGGTTGTCAAAAATTTGCACGTCGTGCTCATATTCCAGCTCAGGAGTTGAGGATGATTCCAATAACTTGGCCGTTTTCTACTTGGGGGCTCGATATGGCGGGACCCTTTAAGCGATCCAAGGACAACAAGACCCACTTGTTAGTGGCAGTTGACAAGTTCACCAAATGGGTGGAAGCAGAGTCAGTCAGTAAGTGTGACGCGGCCACGGCGGTTCAGTTCATCAAAAAGGTGATATTCCGATTTGGCTTTCCACACAGTATTATAACTGATAATGGTACTAATATGTCAAAGGGAGAGATGGAGGAATTTTGCCAACGTGAGCACATCCGGCTTGATGTAGCATCGGTGGCTCACCCCCAGTCTAATGGTCAAGCGGAGCGGGCAAATAAAGAAATTTTGAGAGGCATTAAACCATGGCTCATGGTTCCTTTAAAACGGGCACCGGGTTGTTGGGTGGAGGAGTTGCCTTATGTGCTATGGAGCATCAACACCACACCTAACAGATCTACAGGTTACACGCCTTTCTTCATGGTTTATGGAGCAGAGGCGGTTCTTCCTAGTGACATCCGTCACGACTCGCCCCATGTGGCAGCTTATATTGAAGCTGAGAATGAGACGGCACGTCAGGACTCACTGGACCTGTTGGATGAGGAGTTCGGCGATTTATCAACAAGATCTCCGACGTTATCAGAGCCGCCGGGTTAAGACCAGAACCTTTCAAGAGGGCGATCTGGTGCTCCGGCTCATCCAGGATCAGACTGATATGCACAAGTTATCCCCACCTTGGGAAGGACCTTTTGTGGTCAGCAAGAATCTGCACAACGGTTCATACTACCTCATTGATGTTCGAGAGCACAAAGACTCGCGTAAATCGGAGGAGGATACCAAGCGGCCATGGAATATAGCTCTTCTTCGGCCTTACTATACTTGAGCCACAGGCTCTTCTTATGTACATACTTATGACAATGTATATATTATATAATAAACTAGAGCCTTGAATAAAGCGGGGTCTCTGTTCTTTTTTACATCATATGAGCCTACAAAGAGCTTCTACTGACAAAGCGGAGTTTTGTTAAACCGGCTTCTACAACCGCACGGATATAAAGAAAATCACTAGGGGGCTTGGTCATATTTGAACCATAGTTACACCTCTTGATCAGTTTAAAAACAAAAAAGGGATGTCACTAGGGGGCTTGGTCATATATGAATCATAGCTACACCTCTTGATCGGTTTAAAACCAAAAAAGGGATATCACTAGGGGGCTTGGTTGTTTTCACACCATAGCTACACCTCTTGATAGGCTTTAATCCAAAAGGAAATTATGTGGAGCCGAAGAGAATCTGTTGCACTAAGCACAGTTCAAACATAGGTAACCACTGAGCATAGCTCACATATTACCTGGGGGCTCCTTGCTTCTCAAAGAACAGTGAGCTTGAACCCTTATAATAGGCTATCAAGCCAGGCTTGGAAGCCAGGTGTATTCACCTAAAACTCCGGGTTATCCTGCCTCTTTAAGTAAGCCACTCCGTCCAGGTAAACCTGGTATGACCCATCGAACGTTTGACAAGTCAATCCCATGGACCCTGAACTTGTCAAAGTTAAAACGGTGATTGGTTAAAGATTGAGATCCATCTTAACAAGCTTTGCAAAATGGTTTGACTCAGCGGCCTGGCAGCCCATGAAAAGCCTCGATTTAGGGCCTGGCAGCCCATGAAAAGCCTTGTATGTTTTTTGTCTTTGCGATTTTTTATGATAAGGGATTTATAAATATTTTTTCTGATAAACCGGTGTTTCTTTGCAACCCGACATGCCTTTCAACGCTTAGTTGTTAGTACATGATTAGTTTTATATCGGCAGTATATTCTTCCGGTCTGGTTTTTGCTTACATATCACAAGTATTATGCAGCTATTATAGCTCCAAATGGTTTCTATATGAACCAGCAAAAGGGCAATGAATTGACAATGCTACGGACTGGTGTTCTTCACCTTTATCATACAAGCAGTTGGTCAGCTAAACGAGGTATGTCACAGATAGTATTTATCGTATCTGGTTTAAATAAAATCTTGGATATCCATCCAAGTTATGTATGGCTTTTCGGCATCATGACCCATCTAGTGGTAAACCACTAGGACGCTCTCTAGTTCTTATATGTAGGAACATAAAGGATTATGCATAAATAGATTCTAAAAGTGGAGCAAGTTTTCACAATATCAAGCAACACAAAGCATGCTCGATGGCATGGCAGATAAAGGTGTTTCTGCTATCCTATTACAAGATGCTTCAAAACGGCTCCAATTGAATAATTGTTTCAAGCAGTGGCACACAGTAGCTGATAAACCGGCTGCCAGTTTAAGATGCTTCATCAGGATGGCTTGACGATTGAGGGTCATTTGGTGCAATCACCTCTTCTTCATCCCTGCCCAGACGCTAAAAATCAACCATTGACCAATCGATTCCGGTTAATGCTTGAAACATGGCTTCTTCATGGATAAGGCTAGAGGGGTTAATGTCAGGAGCATAAGTATGCTTACGGATTGGAGGCACAAGTTCTTCGACTTCAGGGATTTCGGCAAGTTGTCTCTTTCCTTCAACGTCATAAACCGGCTGGAAATGAGATAAGTCTGTGTCCTCCGCTAGTTTGCTGGCTATTGGCCGCATCTCCTTTGTCAGCCTTCGGAGATCATCATTGTTGAAGTTTGAACCGTCCTCCTTCACACCTAGATATCCTTTAATGATGTCATCCGCTTCAAGATCTGGAATCCATGCCTTGGCCCGGATTAGTGCGGTCAGCACTCCTGATCTTGCGGCTGCCTTCTTCAGTTCGGTAATCCGGGCTGGTAGCATGGCCAGCTTCTCAAGGGTTTCTTTTATCAGTGATGGCGCCAGTTTGTTGTAGGCTGCAGTGCAGATAGCACACTGAGATCCAGAGTATAGCTGTTCTATTAAGGTGTAAGACGCTTTCAGCTTCATCCGCATATCAGCGCCCAGATGAGCAATACGAGTGCCAGTCATGGTTTAATATCAGCAAACTGCTAAATGATAAGATCTCATGAATTGGACAAACATCATAAGGAGGTACTTACCAAACGCAGGACGTCATAGCATCGATCTGCCGCTTCAAGCCGGTCAGTTCGTCTACAACTGGCTTCAGGGCTGCTTCTGCGTCTTCAGCTTTCTTGGTTAAACTGGCCTTTTTGGCTTCCCAGTCAGCACGCTCCTTGTTAAAAGTCTCTTTTAACTTCTCCATAGCTGCCAGGGCATTGGTCAGCTCCTCCTTGGCTTTCGAAGCCTCTGCTTGTTGGGACTTCACGTTCTCTTGAAGGTCAGTGGTTCAAGCATCCCTATTATTTAGCTCGGCCTGCAAAGGCGAAGATATGTCAACAACAGGATATATATTTTCTAAGTACTAAGAGTATAACAAGTTATGCACTTCGTATTTGGGGGCTAATGCCTATTTGCTCTATCATCAACAAGTCTTTCACAGGTCTCAAGTACAATGCAAGCATTATCCTTAACACTTGGGGGCTAATGTACATCTGTTCAAAACTGACGCATGGATTCAAGACCCGGGTTACCTTGCAAAGCTAAACTGGCCCTTGGTGGCTACACCGATGAAAGCTACATAACTACACTGATAAAGTATCGGTTTTGTTTTTACTGAGGACTTAACATATTAAGAATCAGCATGCACGTATGGTAAAGTCCCGTAGCATGCACGTATGGTAAACTTTATGTGACAAATTTTAAGCATGGGTGTTCTTTGATTGCTTTCCTTCTGAGTGGCGGTCGGGGACGAGCGATGGTCTATTCCTACCAATCTATCCCCTAGGAGCATGCACGTAGTGCTTGGTTTTGATGACTTGTAGACTTTTGCAATAAGTATGTGAGTTCTTTATGACTAATGTTGAGTCCATGGATTATACGCACTCTCACCCTTCCATCATTGCTAGCCTCTTCAGTACCATGCATTGCCCTTTCTCACCTTGAGAGTTGGTGCAAACTTCGCCGGTGCATCCAAACCCCGTGATATGATACGCTCTATCACACATAAGCCTCCTTATATCTCCCTCAAAACAGCCACCATACCTACCTATTATGGCATTTCCATAGCCATTCCGAGATATATTGCCATGCAACTTTCCATCGTTCCATTTATTATGACACGCATCATCATTGTCATATTGCTTTGCATGATCATGTAGTTGACATCGTATTTGTGGCAAAGCCACCATGATTAATTTTTCATACATGTCACTCTTGATTCATCGCAATCCCAGTACACCGCCGGAGGCATTCACATAGAGTCATATTTTGTTCTAAGTATCAAGTTGTAATTCTTGAGTTGTAAGTAAATAAAAGTGTGATGATCATCATTAGAGCATTGTACCATGTGAGGAAAGGATGATGGAGACTATGATTCCCCCACAAGTCGGGATGAGACTCCGGACGAAAAAAAGAGGCCATAAAAAGGAGAAAAGAAGGCACAAATAAAAAATGAGAGAAAAAGAGAGAAGGGACAATGTTACTATCCTTTTTCCACACTTGTGCTTCAAATTAGCACCATGATCTTCATGATAGAGAGTCCCTTATTTTGTCACTTTCATATACTAGTGGGAATTTTTCATTATAGAACTTGGCTTGTATATTCCAATGATGGGCTTCCTCAAATGCCCTAGGTCTTTGTGAGCAAGCAAGTTGGATGCACACCCACTTAGTTTCTTGATGAGATTTCATATACTTATTTCTCTAGTGCATCCGTTGCATGGCAATCCCTACTCCTTGCATTGATATCAATCGGTGGGCATCTCCATAGCCCATTGATTAGCCGCGTCAATGTGAGACTTTCTCCCTTTTGTCTTCTCACACAAACTCAATCATCATATTCTATTCCACCCATAGTGCTATGTCCATGGCTCGCGCTCATATATTGTGTAAAAGTTGAAAGAGTTTGAAAAGGCTAAGTATGAAACAATTGCTTGGCTTGTCACCGGTGTTGTGCATGATGGGGGCATTTTGTGTGACGAAAATGAAGCATGGCCAAACTATATGACTTTGTAGGGATAATTTTTCTTGGGCTATGGTATATTGATAAGACGTAATTGCTTGATTAGCATACTTAGAGTATTACTATTTTTATGTCAACAATAAACTTTTGTCTTGAATCTTTTGGATCTGAACATTCATGCCACAATACAGAAAAATACATTGAAGAACATGTTAGAAAGCATTCCAAATAAAAAATTATGTTTTTATCATTTACCTACTCATGGACGAGCAGAAATTAAGCTTGGGGATGTTGATACGTCTCCAACGTATCTATAATTTTTTATTGCCCATGCTATTATATTATCTGTTTTGGATGTTAATGGGCTTTATTTTACACTTCTATATTATTTTTGGGACTAACCTATTAACCCAAGGCCCAGTGCAAATTGATGTTTTTTGCCTATTTCAGTGTTTCGCAGAAAAGGAATATCAAACAGAGTCCAAACAGAATGAAACCTTCGGGAGCGTGATTTTTGGAACAAACATGATCTAGAGGACTTGGAGTGGACGTCAAGAAACAAACGAGGAGTCCACGAGGCAGGGGGCGTGCCTACCCCCCTGGGCGCACCCACCCCCCTCGTGGGCCCCTCGTGGCTCAACCGACCTACTTCTTCCTCCTATATATGTTCACATACCCCAAAAACATTCGGGAGCACCACAAAACCCTATTTCCACCGCCGCAACCTTCTGTACCCAAGATATCCCATCTTGGGGCCTTCTTCGGAGCTCCGCCGGAGGGGGCATTGATCACGGAGGGCCTATACATCAACTCCATGGCCCCTCCGATGATGTGTGCGTAGTTTACTTCAGACCTTCGGGTCCATAGTTATTAGCTAGATGGCTTCTTCTCTCTCTTCGGATCTCAATACAAAGTTCTCCTCAATCTTCTTGGAGATCTATTCGATGTAACTCTTTTTGCGGTGTGTTTGTCGAGATCCGATGAATTGTGGGTTTATGATCAACTCTATCTATGAACAATATTTGATTCTTATCTGAAATCTTTTATGCATGATTGGTTATCTTTGCAAGTCTCTTCGAATTATTAGTTTGGTTTGGCCTACTAGATTGATCTTTCTTGCAATGGGAGAAGTGCTTCGCTTTGGGTTCAATCTTGCGGTGCTCGATCCTAGTGACAGAAAGGGAAATGACACGTATTGTATTGTTTCCATCGAGGATAGAAAGATGGGGTTTATATCATATTGCTTGACTTTATCCCTCTACATCATGTCATCTTACCTAAGGCGTTACTCTGTTCTTATGAACTTAATACTCTAGATGCATGCTGGATAGCGGTCGATGTGTGGAGTAATAGTAGTAGATGCAGGCAGGAGTCGGTCTACTTGTCACGGACGTGATGCCTATATACATGATAATGCCTAGATATTCTCATAATTATTCGCTTGTCTATCAATTGCTCGACAGTAATTCGTTCACCCACCGTAATACTTATGCTATCTTGAGAGAAGCCACTAGTGAAACCTATGGCCCCTGGGTCTATTTTCCATCATATAAGTTTCCAATCTATTTTACTTTGCAATCTTTACTTTCAATCAATATCATAAAAATACCAAAAATATTTATCTTATCATTATTATCTCTATCAGATCTCACTCTTGTAAGTGACCATGAAGGGATTGACAACCCCTTTATCGCGTTGGTTGTGAGGTTCTTATTTTTTTGTAGGTACGGGGGACTTGCGTGTGGCCTCCTACTGGAATTATACCTTGGTTCTCAAAAACTGAGGGAAATACTTATGCTACTTTGCTGCATCACCATTTCCTCTTCAAGGGGAAACCAACGCAGTGCTCAAGAGGTAGCAGTGAGTAATTTCTTCATAGGCTCGCTGGTCGGTGAGGAGTTGGATGAGATTCAACGCGTAATTGAGTTAGTTTTGTTAGGGCTTGATCCCTAGTATCCACTATGTTCTTAGATTGATGTTGCTATGAATTTTCCATGCTTAATGCTTGTCACTTTGGGTCCGGGTGCCATGATTTCAGATCTGAACCGTTTATGAATTCATCATTATATCCATGTTTTAGATCCGATCTTGCAAGTTATAGTCACCTACTATGGTTATGATCCGGCAACCCCGGAGTAACAACAACCGGGCCCACTCCTAGTGACGATCGTAGTTTGAGGAGTTCATGTATTCACTATGTGTAAGTGCTTTGTTCCAGTTCTCTATTAAAAGGAGGCCTTAATATCCCTTAGTTTCCAATATGGACCCGCTGCCACGGGAGGGTAGGACAAAAGATGTCATGCAAGTTCTTTTAATAAAGCACGTATGACTATTTACGGAATACATGCCTACATTATATCGATGAACTGGAGCTAGTGCCGTATCACCCTAGGTTATAACGGTCTCATGATGAATATCATCCAACAAGTCACCGATCCAATGCCTATGAATTTATCCTTATTGATTTTGCTGCGTTACTACTGCTATCATCACTGTTACACTTGCTACAAATTACTGCTATCACTGTTAGTGTTACCGTTGCTGTTGTCACTATTATCATAATTGTCAAACTACTTTGCTACTGATCACTTTGCTGCAGATAATTAATCTCTAGGTGTGGTTGAATTGACAACTCAGCTGCTAATACCTTCAAATATTCTTTGGCTCCCCTTGTGTCGAATATATAAATTTGGGTTGAATACTCTACCCTCAAAAACTGTTGCGATCCCCTATACTTGTGGGTTATCACCTGCCACCGTCACTCGGCCACAAACATTGAGATACCTGGTTTTTAAATTCTAGTAAATCCGAAACTCGTCTAAAATTCATGAAACTTGGCTTGCTATCATGGAGCGGCATTAACATGCTTTGGTAAAAAATTTGTCCCATTTGGGTCAGTTTTGGGTATACGCTTCTCACCTACCAGAGCTTCTCACAACAAGCGTGATGGTTTCAGTAGGGAACGTGCTACCTTTGGGGATGAAACGATATCCATTGCCTCCTATTGCTTTCAAAATTTTCTAGTGTCAACATAGAACAACAGGAGTGTTGTGTTTAATTTTGAAATTTTTCAGGGTTCGTTTAGACATTTTTATACATTAACTAGGTTTTCTAGGCATTTCATGTGAATAATTCAAATTTGAACTACATGCACAAGCTCCAGTGCATATAAATTGGTTGAAAAATCAAATCTGTGTCCTTCGGGGCATGCTTAGGTCCCATGCAAGAAATGGGAATGAATTTCAAACACCAGGGCACTGTTGATTGCCGGCAAAACGTTGAGATACTTTATTTCAAAATTCTATTAAATCCAAAACTCGTCTGAAACTCATGAAACTTGGGATGCTATAATGGAATGGCACCCGACATGTTGTGGTATTTTCGTGTCCATTTTGAGAGAAGGCACACTCAAATAACAGCCAACAAAGGCATTTTGAAACAAATAGTTGCCACTGTAACATCTCAAACGTTTTGTACAATCTAAATTGTGTGCGTTCTGTTAACCATTCACATGACGCCACGCCTCACTCTTTTAATGGCTAGGAGATGTCGTGCGGACATGTGCTGGAGTGCTTGACTAAACGGAAGGTGTGCGAGATGTACTCTAATGCAGAGGCTCACCGGGAAGCATGCGAGCTGTACTCCAATGCGGAGGCTCACTGGGAAGCGTGCGAGTTGTATGCCACAGGCTCACCACGAAGCGAGCCCTTTGACTTCCATGGTCGCCCGCCTTGATCGCATCCTCTACATTAATGGTGCCCAAGCCGCAATTTAATATGGTTTTTAAATATAAAACACTCATCGCAAACATTTTAGTTAGAACACATGTATGCAAAACTGACAATTTCCCCAGGAAGCCAAGGGAAAATGTGCCTAGAAGGATTTGTGGAGCTCTTGATTGCAAACGTTTTAGTTAGAACACTTGTATGCAAACCAACAGCTTCCCAAGGAAGCCAAGAGAAAATGTGCCGAGCAGGATTTCTGCAGCTCTTAATTGCAAATGTTTTAGATACAACACCCGTATGCAAAGTGAGAGCTATGGTCTTCCCCCTTAAGTCAATGAAAAATACGCAACGCAGGATTTGTGCATCCCTTCAATGCAAACGGTTGTTCTGGATGACCCGTGTGCAACCACGTACAAACAATTTGGTAAGATTTGCATCTATCATATTGGGTATGTTGCCATTTGTCAAACTGGAAAGATTGACATTCGTTGATCTAGTAACATTGCCATTTGTCAATCCTTGTAACACTGCGATTTGTCAAAATATGCAGCTAGAAATCACTAGCACTATCTAATTTTTGCAACTAAAATTCAGTAATTAAGCATAGATTTCATTCATAGATTAAGCAGTCGTTCTTAATTTATACAAACAGTTCAACTCGACAGCTAAACCGACAAAACTTTTCCCCAATTGTTGCCAATCATGTACTGAAATAGCTAGTTCAACTATATATACTGGCTAATTTTAAGTACGTTGTATAATTTGACCACACATCTATAGTCTCGACGAGGCGCTCCTCCTCCTCCCGCAGGAACTCGATGTAGCGTGCAAGGTCGCTGACGCACGTGCGGGCCTCCACCTCTGCCTCCCTCCTTCGGGCGTCGGTGGCGGAGCGGGTGATGATCCCGGCGGTCGATGGTGGGGGCCACGGCGGCCGACGATGGGGTGGCGGCCACGACCACCACCTCCCGCCTTCGGGCTGCGGTGGCGGAGCGGGTGATGGCCACGGTGGCCGGCAGTGGGGTGGCGTCCATGACGGCCACCTCCCGCCTTCGGGTTGCGGCAGCGGAGCAAGAAATGGCCCTGGCTTTCGACGGTGGTGTGGCGGCAACGGCGGCCGGCAACAGCTGCCGACGGGCAGCGGCGGCGGAGCATGTGGTGGGTGTTCCACACACACCCAACAGGGACGCCATGCGCACTACACTACGTCGGGGACTACGCCACCACCTTGGTGTAGCCTCCCAGCTGGAGCTGTCCTCTGATGACGGCGGAGTGGCTGAGCGACGACGACGGACCGGTGCCATTGGCGATTGTGGGAGAAGCAGACGAGATAAGCTATAGGGAGGGAGGGGAAAATGCGACGCAGGACTCGCCGGCCGTGAGGGTTTTTATAGCAGGCCGGTAAGCATTGGGATTTTGGGGGATTTCACCGAGTCGGGCAGGAAGCTTGCGCAGGAACCTGCGAGGTTGCGTGGGAACGGGCTCACCGACGATTCATTGGCGCCACTTCGAGCCACTGTTTGGCCAAAAGAACGCCCCCGCGTGCTGTGCAAGCTTGTGCTGTAAGCCGTCTGTGGCAGCGGGGTGACAAGACATGCGAGAGGAGGATGAAAGGACATGTACACATACGGTTAATACAAAAACCGTTTGCAATTTAATTACCTACTATACCCTCGTCCTGGTTTATAAATTGGATTTAACTAATAAAATACGAATGCATGTCGCCAAAGATTATATCGTTGGAGTCATATTTGAACATAGTTTCTAGCTATACAATTTTTGTAACATGCATTAACACTTTTTGGTTAAATTTAAGGTCATATACCAGCAAGCGTTTGCCTGCAACACACACGGCTTATTTCATCACAAACATCTTGGATGGATCAAGTGTATGCCACGTATCGCACACGCAACTCTAATCTGATTCGTGCTTGATGTCTCCAATATCGCTCGCACAGTTCGTCTTATTTGCCACGTATCACTGTGCTGGCCTCTGATTGCATCCCTCGGCAAGCTCTGCTCGCCGTTAGACGCCGCAGTGCGCTGTGCTCACCGTTAGGCGCCGCGGCGCGCTCTGCTCGCGTCCGTCGGTGCACTCGGCTTGTGGATAACTTTTCCTTGTGTGTCCAATTGCTATATGCATATATATACACACACATATATATATATGGTTGCTCGCCATTGAGGCGACCGCGGAGTGCTCTGCCAGCGGTTGGGCGTGCGCACGATTATGTCGGGGGCCCCATATGCATGCAGTTGCACCACGCGCATTGCCACGCGATGCAGTTACGTGCGGCACGATGGAGTTACGCGCTGCAAATTAGAACTGCCATTAGGGCGTGCCGATATTCCTGGCCGTCCAGCTTCCCCTTTAATTCCCGCGGCCATTATAACCTTAGTCTCTTCAACCTTTCGATCGTGCACCACAACACAACAAGCACACCCATGTCGACACATAGAGAGGAGATGTCTAGCGGTGCTCCAATGGAGTTCGGCGAGCATAGAGTGAAGACCCACGTGAGGGAGACAGATCTCTCGGTGGTGTACACCATCGACCCGGCCGTGGTGGACGACTACATCAATAACATTGAGAAGTTGCTTGCTTGAGACAAGTACAAGGTGGTCGGCATCGACCTCTAGTACACCGCCGGTCGCCCCGGCATAGATCAGAAGGTTGTTGAGGGAGTCCTGGATTAGGGGGTATCCGGACAGCCGGACTATATCCTTTGGCCGGACTGTTGGACTATGAAGATACAAGATTGAAGACTTTGTCCCGTGTCCGGATGGGACTCTCCTTGGCGTGGAAGGCAAGCTTGGCAGTACGGATATGTAGATCTCCTTCCTTGTAACCGACTCTGTGTAACCCTAGCCCCCTCCAGTGTCTATATAAACCGGAGGGTTTAGCCGTAGGACCAACAATAACAATCATACCGTAGGCTAGCTTCTAGGGTTTAGCCTCTTCGATCTCGTGGTAGATCAACTCTTGTACTACTCATATTATCAAGATCAATCAAGCAGGATGTAGGGTATTACTTCCATCAAGAGCGCCCGAACCTGGGTAAACATCGTGTCCCACGTCTCCTGTTACCATCCGCCTAGACACACAGTTCGGGACCCCCTACCCGAGATCCGCCGGTTTTGACACCGCCATTGGTGCTTTCATTGAGAGTTCCTCTGTGTCGTCATCATTAGGCTGGATGGCTCCTTCAATCATCGATAGCGATGCAGTCCGGGGTGAGACTTTTCTCCTCAGACAGATCTTTGTATCCGGCGGCTCCGCACTGCAGGCCAACTCGCTTGGCCATCTAGAGCAAATCGAGAGTTACGCCCCCTGGCCACCAGGTCAGGTTTGGAAGCTTAAACTACACGGCCGACATCCGCGGAGACTTGATCTTCAATGGATTTGAGCCCCTGTCGAGTGCGCACTTGATCTTCGATGGATTCGAGCCCCTGTCGAGTGCGCCGCACAGTCACGATAAGCATGATTTAGCTCTACCATCAGACAGTGTTCAGGAGACCGCACCGGCAACCGCTCCGACCCTCAAGTCGGAGCCAATTGCGCCATCCATGGACGGGTGGATAGACCCCGCCATGGAGGCCGCATTCTCAGCGGCGATCGAGCCGAGTATCGACCCTACCCTTCACGGGAGCCGTGATGCCGAACTGTCGGATTCTTCCCTGGCCACAGACTCCGAACCGCCTGCACCCGTGCCTATCGAATCCAACTGGGCGCCAATCATGGAGTTCACCTTCGCGGATATCCTTCAGCACTCGCCCTTTGGCGACATACTGAACTCATTAAGGTCTCTCTCCTTGTCAGAAGAGTCCTGGCCGAACTATGGCCGGCCAGATCAGGATGCGGACGACGAAGAAATTCGCCCCCCACCCACCACCCACTTAGTAGCCACTGTCGACGATTTGACCGACATGCTCGCCCTCGACTCCGAAGACATCGACGGTATGGACGACGATCCAGGAGACGAACAAGAGCCATTCCCCACAGGGCACTAGACGCCCACTTCATCATATGATGTATACATGGTGGACACAACCAAAGAAAACGACGACAAGGAACGGAAGGACGCAGCGAAGGATCGTTCCCTCGAGAAGCAGTCAAAGCGGCGGCGTAAGCGCCGCTCCAAATCCCGCCTCGCCAGAAACAGCGATCATATAGACCCAGCAATAGAGCAGGGTGAGCCAATGGACGACAAACACGGCACTGAACCACCGTCGGACCACAGCAACACGGAGAATCAAACCGAACAACCCGACTCCGGCGAAGATAACAGTCCAGATGACATCACACCGGACAGGCACCCGGAGCAATAGAATACCCATCAAAGGCTTGTTGCCACTGGGAGGAGTCTGAAAAAGCAGAAGCAAAGGCTCAGGGCTGCACAAGACACACTTAGAATTAGATGGAGTGAAGTTCAGCAAAGTACGGTGGTAGTCGCCACACAAAGAGCTACCCGAAGCGAAAGCTGCTACCTGAATTCGACGAGGAGGCCTTAGATCCCCCGCAATCCAAAAACAAAATAGCCATCCGGTCGGATAGACGACCTCATGGCCAACATAGAGCGGCAAACGACGGCGCACACAAGCCAGTACGCGATCCACGTGAGGGCTCGCATCAAAAGGACGGCGCAACCAGATCCATCTACGGGCCAAGCAAGCGTGCTCCAGCACGCAATGCAACACAACAAAAATCCGAACACCACGGTACACCCAAATACAGGGGTGTCGTACACCCCCTATGTTTCACCGATGAGGTGCTGGACCATGAATTTCCAGAGGGATTCAAACCCGTAAACATAGAGGCGTACGACGGAACGACAGACCCTGGGGTCTGGATTGAGGACTACATCCTCCATATCCACATGGCTCGAGGAGACGATCTCCACGCCATCAAGTACTTACCCCTCAAGCTCAAAGGGCCAGCTCGGCACTAGCTTAAAAGCCTCCCCGAAAACTCCATTCGAAGCTGGGAAGAGCTCGAAGACCTTTTCGAGCAAATTTTCAAGGGACCTATGTCCAACCACCGGATGCAAACGATTTAAGTCATATAACTCAACAGCCCGGAGAGTCAGCCCGAAAGCTTTGGAATAGGTTTCTCACTAAAAAGAACCAAATAGTCGACTGTCCAGACGCCGAAGCCTTAGCAGCTTTCAAGCACAGCGTTTGAGACGAATGGATTGCCACACACCTCAGCCAAGAAAAGCCGAGAACAATGGCAGCATTAACAAGCCTCATGACCCGCTTTTGCGCGGGCGAGGACAGCTGGTTAGCCCGATGCAGCACCAGCGACCCAAGTACATCCGAAGTCAGGGACAGAAACGGGAAGCCACGATGCAGCAAAAACAAGTGCCGGAATAAAGAAGACCGCCCGAAGAGCACGGCAGTAAACGTCGGATTCAGAAGCTCTCGGCCAAGTCAGCAAAAGCTGCCCTCCAAAGGCAACAGAGATGAACTGTCCAGCCTGAACAAGATTCTGGACAAACTATGTCAGATCCACAGCACCCCCGATAAACCTGCAAATCATACCCATAGAGAATGTTGGGTCTTCAAGCAGTCCGGCAAACTCCATGCCGAACACAAGGGGCAGGATACACCAAGCGAAGACGAGGACAAGCCTCGCAAGCAAAGCACTGGGGAACAGAAGAAAATCCCACCATAAGTCAAAAACAGTAAACGTGTTACACGTGATGAAGGGGAGAAACAAAGCGGCACTCCTGGAGACACATGCCCCAGGGCCTATCACCACGGAGTTCTGCCACTGGTCATCCAAACCGATCACCTTTGACCATTAGGATTACTCGGCAAGTATCCGGCATGCAGGATGGGCTGCCTTGGTGTTAGACCCGATAATTGACGGATACCACTTCACACGAGTCCTAATGGACGGCGGCAGTAGTTTAAACCTGATATATCAGGACACAGTCCGTAAAATGGGGATAGACCCAACAAAAATCAGCCATAGCAATACTACCTTTAAAGGAGTAACGCCAGGCCCAGAAGCCCATTGTACGGGCTCCCTGCTACTAGAGGTTATATTCGGCTTTCCTGATAACTTCCGCAGCGAAAAGTTAACCTTCCACATCGCTCCGTTCCAAAGTGGCTATCAAGCACTACTCGGACGTGAAGCTTTCACTCGCTTTAACGCAATACCGCATTACGCTTCTCTCATGCTTAAGATGCCCGGTCCACGTGGCATCATTACAGTAAAAGGAAATATTGAGCAATCCTTGCGCGCAGAAGACCGTGCGGTTGCCTTGGCAGACGCACACTAGACGGCCTCACCAACTAGAGCATCTGACAGGTCATTAAGACCACGGACACGGTTAGACGAGTCCGGTGTAGCTATATATAATTGATACGGGTTTGATGGCTATACCCCTACAACAATACAAGGGGCTCAACGCGTGTGAACAAGTGACAATTAGGCTCAACTTTACTCATCTGGAACTATACATGGTTTATTAGTATAACCTACCTTTTGCACGACAACTTTTCAACTAAGTTCCTCTCTTTTTCAGATGACCATCATGCTACACCCGTCCAGGATACGGCACAACGGAGACACAGGCGCAGACATGCAGCAGGGACCCGTTCCAAGGATTCTTTTTAGATTAAGACCTTGCATAAACCTTTTTTTATTGTCTCTTGTTGATACACATCCCCCGGATTCTCAGTACAACTGAGAAGATGCTGACGTATTGGCATGTGGCCACATCAGAATATTGCACGTACCTGGACACCATGGGCTTATTACAAAGGGCACTGTTTAGCCCGATTTACATCATAAAGACCGAATACCTTAGGGAGTGTTCGGCGTCGCGAGTTTGGCCTTATATGCATCAGCTTCGAATATTGTCTTTGGTCAAATGTTGGGTTTGCCCGGCTCCTGTGTTTTGCTGCCTTACGTTCCGCTCTATCGGCTAGGGCGGCACCAGGAGAACTACTGCGATTGTGCCCTGGTTCATCCAGACGAGCACCTCAGTAGAGAAAGCCGAAAACTGACTGGCATGATATAGCATGAGACTGGTCAACAACTCGATGACCTAGCGGAATCTTCGAGATTCCTCCGCCTTAACGAAGGGCCATTTCCCAGCCAGGCATGTACGTGCCCCGAATTCGGGTGAGTGCGGAGCCACCAGGGGCTATATAGTAGCCCCACTGTCAAACTCCTCTCGCTAAGTGAAAGTGTTAAAGCATTATAGTCCGATTGCCTAGTTCGCTGTGCTATCACCTCCTTAATGGACCAAGACGTTGGATCAACTGTGAACATGCGTCTTCTGTGAGCACCCCCGCATTATATGCGTGGGGGCTGAAGCCAACGACTGCCATCTTTCAGGTTATATACATATATACATAAACGGCCGCACAGGACGCATCATAGTACTTTCGGGCAAAAGTATAAAAACAGCCTTGATAAACTCAATAAAACATTGTTTTTCAATGGGAATACATGTCATTAGAACATAATATTCTTCAAGCACTGCGCTTCTATCGAACGAGCGCCCTCAAGAACTTCTCGAAAGTAGTGCTCGGCAGGTACTCGGCTCTCGTCTGAATCTTGGGCTGCAATGGCGGTGGCCTCCATCTCCGCCCAGTATGTCTTCACACGGGCAAGGGCCATCCGCGCACCCTCTACGCATGCCGACCTCTTCATCGAGTTGATGTGCGGCACCGCACCAAGGAACTGCTGCACCAAACTAAAATAACTGTTCGGCTTTGGCCTTTCCGGCCACAGATGATCCACAACAGACCTCATGGCGAGTCCGGACAATCTATTCAGCTCGGCCCATTCGGCCAACTGATCAGTCAATGGAAGCGGACGCTCTGGAACATTAAATTGTGACCAGAACAGCTTTTCCACTTCGTGATCTTTTTGATCTCGGAAGTATTCGGCCCCATCGGCAGCACTCGCCGCTAAGTCCAGATATGCGTCCGCAGAAATCCACACCCGGTCCAAAGGGGCGTACCGAGGATCTCCAAACTTCATCCGCAGCATAAAGGGCTTCCCAGCCACGATATCCCCGGCTTGACGCAGCTCCTCCTTCATCGCTCTCATTGCAGAGCAGCTGTGTTTGGTCGCCATTGTGGCCTTCTCCAGGTCTGTCCTCTTCGCTCGATCTTCCTTTTCAAGAAGCTTGTAACGGTCAGCGGTGTTCTTTAATTCCACAGCCATCCTGGCTATTTCCTCCTTGCTTTGGCAGTGAGCAGCCTGTTCGGCTTTCAGCTCCTCGATTGCCTTTAGGGCATCCACATCGCTTTTCCTGGCTTGTTCTTTGGCTCGGGCAAGTTCCGCCCGAAGGTTCTCCACGGCCGCAGCTTCATCTGCATTCACACACATGTTATAGATACTGGCATCATGCTCCTCTTCCCATGTGTCACCAGAGGAATCACATACCCTATGCCTCGTCAACACGCTTGTTGACAAGTACGATGTCAGCATCTGCCACGTCAAGCTGCTGCTTTACCTCGGCAAACTCATCAGTCCGGATGGCCACCGGACCCTCCGCCACCTGCATATTAAGGCGGCACGATTATTCTTGGGACTATGATCCTCTGTGCGTTGTCGTCTTCGACAGCACCCAGAGTCTCAGGGGCTACTATCGACACAGGGCACATCTAAAAATGTGCGGTACTGTCAAAAATGTACATCATTTCGCGTACCTCAAAACCCGTCAGTAGACTCATAAAGGCTTCATGCAACCCGCTTTCGACGGACGAAATCCTTTCAATCACCGTACCCATCAACGTGCGGTGCTCTTCTGAGATAGCCGCTTGCTCTAGCAGATCCCTCAGTACGTCCGACCGTACACCAGACGGTGTCAGACTCTTTTGATTGCCCTCTTCAAGAGCCGGATACTGAGGACTTCGGGTGGCCATAGGATTACCTTCTGGCCTTTCCGGATCAAGAGAAACCCTCTGCGACGACACCTCGGGGTCGCCCGCCTCATGAGGCGGTATGGCAGGGGAAGGCGTTTCGCTCTCCATCATCTCTGGAAGAAGATCCCCTGAAGACGAGCTCTGCTGAGAAGGGCTAAGATCCAAACTGCAAGATAAATGCTTCGGTTATTTTCCTCAGAAGTAAGGCGAGATATTTTCATTATTAAGTACCGTTTTACTTACAGCTCGGTGGAGGGCTGATCCCCTTGAGGGCATAGTGTGGCCGGGGTATCCCCCAGGGCAGGACCCTCTGGCGAAGATTTCTTCCCTCGTTTGGAGATCGTGGTCTTCGGGTCCTCAGAGGCATTCCTCTTCCTTCCCTGGGGAGAGGAAGTTTTTGTTCCTCCTCCCCGGTTAACCTCCTTCGCGGAGGCGCTAGCCTCCTTGTCCCCCCCCCCTTTATCTTCTCCTAAGGGCGCCTGATAAGGCGCGATCTCCAGCATCCTGGTTAGCACGGGATTTGGTGATGTCTCAGGGAGGGGGGCCGGACACCTGATCAACTTTGCCTTTGCTATCCAATCCTGGTCAAAGAGAGGCTTTTTTAGGGCGATGTTGCGATAAACAAATGGACAGTGTGTTCAGATGCGGGGCTACTTACTTGGGAATCCGGGCGATTGCAGCTCAGACCTGCATCCTCAGTGATGTCCGGACACATTATTTGAGGTCCGAAGAACAATTTGTACATCTCCTCGAGCATCATGCCAAGGAAGTGTTAAATAGCTCGCGGTCCTTTCGGGTTGAATTCCCACATGCGAAGGGGCCGGCGTTTGCAAGGCTGGACTCGATGAACTAGCATAACTTGCACTACCATGACCAGACTGAAATCTCTCTCAAAGAAATCTCGGATACGGCTTTGAAGTATTGGTACATCCTTTACTGGACCCCAGCTCAGCCCCCTGCTGATCCATGACGTCAGTTGTGGTGGGGGGACCTGAGCGAAAGGTGGGGGCAGCTACCCACTTGGCACTTCGGGGAGCTGTGATGTAGAACCACTCCCGCTGCCATAATACGGACACCTCTGGGAAGCTACCCTCAGGCCATGGAGCGTCAGCAATTTTGCTTATTAAAGCGCCTCCGCACGCTACGTGCCGCCCCTCGATCATCTTCGACTTCACATTGAAGGTCTTGAGCCACAGGCCGAAGTGAGGGGTAATGCGGAGGAAGGCCTCACATACGACAATAAATGAAGAAATGTGAAGAAGGGAATCCGGGGCCAGATCGTGAAAATCTAGCTCATAATAGAACATAAGACCCCTAACAAAGGGATCCAGAGCAAGGCCTAGTCCTCGGAGGAAGTGGGAGACGAACACGATGCTCTCGTTGGGTTCGGGAGTAGGAACGACCTGCCCTCGGGCGGGCAGCCGATGCGAAATTTTGGCGTCAGATATCTGGCCTCTCTCAACCTCTTGATGTCCTCCTCCGTGATGGAGGAAGGCATCCACCGACCTTGAAGGTTGGAGTCGGACATAGTTGAAGGTCCGAAGCACCTGACCTGAGTTTTGGGTGTTAGAACTCGAGGCGGGGGAAGGATTTGATTGAGCACGAGAGGGAAAAAAGAAAAAGCCTTGTCCCCTTTATAAAGAGGGTGAATATCAAGTGTCCTCCTCGTGGTCGTTTGGGACTTGCCTAAGATCTAGGAGTCCTACCAATATGCACGGTTGGGTTACCCACGTCCGTATTGATGAGAATCCCGTAATAAAGGGGACACGATCTCTGCTTCGACAAGACGTGCCAAGGAAACCGCCTCGCGAAACATGCTGAGATTGGTTATGAAAAACGATTCGAATAAAGATCTGGCGGTGGTGTGATGTCACACTACGGGCTACTGAGGGAGTCCTGGATTAGAGGGTATCCGGACAGCCGGACTATATCCTTTGGCCAGACTGTTGGACTATGAAGATACAAGATTGAAGACTTCGTCCCGTGTCCGGATGGGACTCTCCTTGGCGTGGAAGGCAAGCTTGGCAGTACGGATATGTAGATCTCCTTCCTTGTAACCAACTCTGTGTAACCCTAGCCCCCTCCGGTGTCTATATAAACCGGAGGGTTTAGTCCGTAGGACCAACAACAACAACCATACCGTAGACTAGCTTCTAGGGTTTAGCCACATCGATCTCGTGGTAGATCAACTCTTGTACTACTCATATTATCAAGATCAATCAAGCAGGACGTAGGGTATTACCTCCATCAAGAGGGCCTGAACCTGGGTAAACATCGTGTCCCCCGTCTCCTGTTACCATCCGCCTAGACGCACAGTTCGGGACCCCCTACCCGAGATCCACCGGTTTTGACACCGACAGTTGCCGTCACCCAGTTGTGTGTGCGCCATCGTGTCCTCATCTACCACTACTGCAAGGCCACAAAGCCTTGCGACCGTTTGAACAGGTTTTTCAACAACACCCACTACAAGTTCGCCACGGTGGAAACTACCGACGATGTAAAAGCGCTCAGTGTTACGGGCTTGGCCTGCGAGAACCTTGTCAAAATTCATGACCACTACAGGGTCTGGGGCAACACGAAGAAGGACTCCCTGGTCGAACTCGCCTCGGCCATCATCAACCCCTACTACGAAAAGATGAAGCAGGATACCTAGAGAACAAGTCCCCTATCCTGGCACAGGGCCTGGATGCGGCAACTAGATGAACCTCGCCTCAGGTTCACGGCCAAGAGCGTGTACACATGCTACGAGATGCACAAGCGGATCATTGACATGAGGAAGTGCCTCGTTACCCAAATCGATGAGCCCAGATCGAGCCACAAGCAGAGCAAGCATCACGGGAAGTAGATGATGATTAGATGATCATTTATGATAGTGAATCATGCATGTAATATATAGATTACTTAATTGGTGTGTGGAAATGTCATGTCTGTAGTAGCCACCTATGTAATTATGCATGTAATAGTTTACTTTGGTGTGTGCAAATGCCATGGTTGTAGTAGCCACCTATGTAAGTGGATGTTTAATTTGGTTATGCAACCATGTCCTTATAAGTGTGTATATATATATGTTGTTGTTCTGTATGCAATCCCATCGCACAACACACACGTCTTATTAGCAGCAACCGTCTGTGTTATTATCGGTCTTCGCACACATTTCTGATTACAGGCATGTTTGCCGCGTATCACACACATCTTGTTATATTGAACCATTTCTGTTCACTTGTCTCAACACAAACAGTTCATCCGAGTGAACTGCATGCCGTATATCGCACACACCTTGATCTGGCTAACCGTTTCTTTTGTGTTGCCTAATCACAAACAGTTCATCCGAGTGAACCGTATGCTGTATATCACACACACCTCCAGTTGGCTGCCCATTTCTTTTATTCCTCCTCATCGCAAATAGTTAATTGAACTGAACGGTATGCCCTGCATCGCACACGCAACTAAAATCTGAACCGTGTTTGATGCATCCTCCATCACAAATGTTTTGCACCTTTTTTGACATTTTTTACACCACCTTTTGCGATTATGGCATCGCAAGTTTCGTCTAAGGGTCTCTGATCATAGTGTCGCGTTAGCAGCATCTTGTAGTAGTGGGTGAGCACAATCCGCCAGGGCGCGCCTGGGCTCCTGTCACGCCCAATATGCGACTCTATCCTAAAGGAACTCAAAGGTCCCAGCAAGGATAGAAGCGCATATTGGAGACGCTTTTGCAAGGTGGATATCATTACATCGTACCATTACATAATAAATGGGGATACATACAAAGGCACACAATGCCACATGAGTACATCAAACATCATACATGAGAACAACATCGGACTACGGATGGAACACAAACAGAAACTCAAACGACATCCACCCTGCTAGCCCTGGCTGCCGACCCGGAACCTATCCCCTGATCGAAGAAGAAGCAGAAGAAGAACTCCAAAACAAGCAAACATCACTCTCACGTCATGATCATTGCATAACCTATACCTGCAACTATTGGTGTATTAATCTGTGAGCCACGAGGACACAGCAATCCCATTACCATGGGTATCAAGACTAGCAAATCTTAATGGGTATGGAATGGATAAGTGGTGAGGTTGCAGCACACAACTAAGCAATGTATGGTGGCTAACTTACGAGTACAAGAGTAAGATGAGAAACAACGCAAACGGTCGCAAACTAGTAATGATCAATAAGTGATCCTGAACTACTTATGTTCAAACATAACCCTACCGTGTTCTCTTCTCGAACTCACTTGAAAAGAGACTGTCATGGTTACGCACGCGGTTGGTGTATTTTAATTGAGTTTAGTTCAAGTCCACTACAACCGGATATTAACAAATTCCCATCTGCCACATAACCGCGGGCATGGCACTCGAAAGTTTAAACCCCGTAGGGGTGTCCCAACTTAGCCCATGACAAGCTCATGATCCGCGGAGACAATCCTCCATCGCGGGACATCCGATCAGACTCGGGATTCCGGTGCACAAGACATTTCAACAATGGCAAAACTAATCCAGCAAGACCTCCCGGCGTGCCGACACCCTGATAGTAGCCGCGCATATCTCGTCTCAGGCTACGTCCACATGGCACATCCTACGAGTAAAACAAAATCCTCGAGTTTCCTCATGGTGGCCCTGCAATCTATCCATTTGGTACCAACACCATCAGCACTGGCCCCCCTGTATTAAGTCGAATAACGAACCTCGGGTAGTGCTAACTCCCTATGCGTCAAGTTTATTATCATGTTTAGTTATTATGTTGAGCAAATGGTAAAACCAATGTTGGGCCTTGCTGGAAGAGTTTTATTCAAAGCGAACTATCAAGAGGGGCCCATAAATCCTCACCGTGTTAGGGACGCAAAATCAAGGAACATAACACCGGTATGACGGAAACTAAGGCGGCAAGAGTGAAACAAAACACCGAGCATAAGGCCCAGCCTTCCACCCTTTACCAAGTATATAGATGCATTGATTAAATAAGAGGTATTGCGATATCCCAAGATATCCATGATATCCATGTCCCAACATGGAACAACCTGCAACTGCACCTGCAACTAGCAACGCTATAAGAGGGGCTGAGCAAAGCGGTAACATAGACAAACAACGGTTTGTTGGGATGGTGAAAAAGGTTAGAGGTTGGTTCATGGCAATTTGAGAGGCTTGATAAACAAGTAGTAGGTAGCGCGACATAGCGATAGCATCGAGCCAACTAGCATAGCAAAGATAGTAGTGAGATCCAAGGTGACGGTCATCTTGCCTGAAATCCCGCTAGGAAGAAGAACGAGTCCATGAAGAAGACAAGCCAACGTAGTCAAACAGACCCTCACAATCACAACGTGACCGGAACTATCAAGAAGAAGCACAACCAGAAAGAAGCAAACAACATAGTAAACAACCATCACATAAACATGGCATGATGCACAATCATGTATGATGCATGCCAATTAATGAGGCATGGCATGGCAAAGTGCAACAAACAGTACTACAAATTAAATGGAGCTCAATATGCAACGAGTTGCATATTGATGAAGCACCACATTCCAATATTTAGTTCGCTCCCGTTTATGCTACTCATCAAAATTAAATGTTGATTAACATGGCAAGAGGTGAAACATGATAAAACTACCTATCTAGGCAAGTTTAAATGAGGCCGGAACATCAAACAACAATTTAGATAAATCCCCACATGTCATTTAACAATTTGATGCAAACAACAATTTTAAGCATTTTAGATGTTGTTATCATGATGCAGATGGCATATGAGCGATTTATGCAATTTTATGAAAATGTTGGCATAATGATACGAGGCAATTGTCGCCATGGCGGAAGGAAAAGGGTGCCACTGCGACGAAATGGAAATGGTACCACGACGATGAAAATGGAAATGGTGTCACGGCAACATCCCGGTTCCGGTAGCTCATGGAGATACTGGTGCAAAAGGAAGTGTGAATGTGCGGAACATGCAAGAGATGGTGGGGTGATCCCGGTTACCAGGTTCCCACGGGTCAACGGCATGGCGAACAAGAAGGAACATGCAATGACAAATCGAACACGGTGCACACACGAGCATCTCTTACAACACACATGCATTCGTCCTCGGGCATCGTCTCGGGGTTATACCTTTGAAGCGTGCATTTTCGGAGCGGATCGGGTTCGATGCGGCGTAGATGGGAGAGACGTTCTCGTGACGGTAGTGGAAGTAGTGGTACAAATCTCAGAGAGGGACTTGACACATCCGATGTCCCTGGGGCGACGGTAGTGGAACTTGGCTTTTGTGCTACATGGGTCTTTAGCGACGGTAGATGTACACGGCAAAGGTAGTGGTACTATGCGTCAATTTTCGTGGTACTTGGGGTCTTTGGATTCCCGCCGTTGTGGAGGTACTAGACGCTCATGCAGTCGATCTTTACGGTCTTGGCGTCCGGCGGTCATCGAGGGACTTGGCGAAAATCCTAGTCTCGAGTTCTGTAGTCGTTCACACGGCCCAACATAGGGTCTTGGCGAAACTGAGGTGCATCTTGGCAGTCTCGTCTCGGTCTTCAATCCAAAATGAAGCAAGGCAAAAGATTCGGTGTGGTGGTACTTGGCGAACCAAAACATGGTAGCACAAGACGGTCTTGGCAGTTAACGACGAGATTGGTGGTCGAAGGGTGGAAGATCCGGGCGACGGCACGACGGAGCTCGGGCCCTGGAAGGCCGACGGCGCTAGGCAGGAGGCGGCTCAGGTTGCGGCTGCTTGCGTGCTCTGGCGTGGGCGGAGCCAGCGGTGAGGAGGAGAAGGGAGCAGGGGCGCGTGAGGAGGAGGTCGCTTAGTCATGGAGGAGCTCGGGCGCGGAGGCGAAGCAGCAGCTGCATAAATCAGCGGGTCGCCGGTTCATCCCTCTAGTCCGACAAAGATGGCGCAGAGGCCCTCGAGTGGGAGAGGCGACGAGGCGAAGAAGGCCATGGCGCGCATGGGGGCGGCGCCCCAGCAAAGCAGGAAGTCAGCGCTCTGGGCCGGAGCATGGCACCGGCGAAGGGAACTGGCGCATGGAGCTCCTCTCCTATGCACGACCGAGGAGAGGGAGAAAGATGGGGATCGAGGGGAGACGGCGGCGCTGTGGATGGGAGACGAGGGAGAGTGGGGATCGGTGAGAGAGCTAGGGTTAAAACAGGGGATCCGGATGGGCTTCTGGTGGCTGGCTGCTGCTGGGCCTGAGTGGCCTGCTGGGCTATGCTCTCTCTCTCTCCCTTACTCTTCTTCTTTTATTTCCCAAAATAGAAAATATCCAAGAAGAAAAGGAGAAGAAAGGAAGTGTTAGGGATAGAATTTGCGCGGGTGGTTAATTTTCACGGACTCATAAACATGAGCTTGACCCAAGAAAACTAGAAGTGGGCGTCGGCGTGAAGTTGAATTCAAACTCATTTGAATTTAATTCAAATGGGTTTGAACTAGGACTAGGTTTTTAAGTGTCCAAAAATGTTAAGGAATTTTGGAGGAACCTTGATAAGAGATACAAAGAATTGTTGGCGAGGTTTGAGGAACAAACTTGAAATGGAATAGGCCTGAAAATTTAAATGTAAGTTTGTCCCTGGGTGATTCCAAATTAATGGAATAGTTATTTTATAGCTCCCTAATAATAGTAGGAGACTTTGAATATGTTTTAAAGAGAAATCACCATGTGCATTTCCCTCAGTTTAAATGGATCAGATATCCATGTAATTTATTTAGCTGAGTTTTAAAAAGGAGTGCATGATGACAGGATGCAATGCAAATGATGCCATGATGAAATGCAACAAGCAAATAAAACACACGGCGACAACAAAAAACAAGGGAGGCGTCTGGAGCATCGGTCTTGGGGCGTCACAGCTCCCTGGCGCGCCCAGGTGGGTTGTGCCCACCTGGTGGGCCCCCTCTGGTAGTTATTTGCTCCAATGTTCCTCAAATGTTCCGTAAAAATTCCTCGTGAAGCTTTAGCTTATTTGGAGTTGTGCAGAATAGGTAGCCTGACGTAGCTTTTCCAGGTCCAGATTTCCAGCTGCCGAAATTCTCCCTCTTTGTGTATACCTTGCATATTATTAGAGAAAAGGCATTAGAATTACCCCAAAAATAATTATTATGGATAAGAACATCTTAAATAACAGTAAGAAAACATGATGCAAAATGGACATATCACTTGGCTTGTCATCGGGGTTGTGCATGATTTGAATATTTTGTGTGATGAAGATGGAGCATAGCCCGACTATATGATTTTGCAGGGATAAGCTTTCTTTGGCCATGTTATTTTGAGAAGACATAATTGCCTTATTAGTATGCTTCAAGTATTATTGTTTTTATGTCAATATTAAACTTTTGTTTTGAATCTTATGGATCTGAACATTCATGCCATAATAAAGAAATTACATGGATAAATATGTTAGGTAGCATTCCATATAAAAAATTCTGTTTTTATCATTTACCTACTCGAGGACGGACAAGAATTAAGCTTGGGGATGCTTGATACGTCTCCAACGTATCTATAATTTTTTATTGTTCCATGTTATTATATTATCTGTTTTGGATGTTTTATATGCATTAATATGTTATTTTATATTATTTTGGGACTAACCAATTAACCTAGAGCCCGATGCCAGTTCCTGTATTTTCCCTACTTTTGAGTTTCGCACAAAAGGAATACCAAACAGAGTCCAAACAAAATAAAACCTTCAAGATGATTTTTCTTGGACCAGAAAACAACCAGGAGACTTCGAGATGAAGTTAGAGGAGCCACGAGGCGGCCACCAGGACGGAGGGCGCGCCCAGGGGGTAGGGCACTCCCCCACCCTTGTGGGCCCCTCTTGCACCTCCTGGCCTAATTCTTTCGCCTATATATTCCCATATATCCCCAAACCACCAAAGGCATCCACGAAAACACTTTTCCACAGCTGCAACCTTCTGTACCCATGAGATCCCATCTAGGGACCTTTTCCGGTACCCTGCTAGAGGAGGATTCGATTACGGAGGGCTTCTACATCAACTCTATTGCCATTTCAATGAAGCGTGAGTAGTTTACCACAGACCTACGGGTCCATAGCTAGTAGCTAGATGGATTATTCTCTCTCTCTCTCTCTCTCTCTCTCTCTCTCTCTCTCTCTCTTTGATTCTCAATACCATGTTCTCCTCGATGTTCTTGGAGATCTATTTGATGTAATACTTTCATGCGATGTGTTTGCTGAGATCCAATGAATTGTGGATTTATGATCAGCTTATCTATGAATATTATTTGAATATCCTCTGAATTATTTTATGCATGATTTGATATCTTGGTAATTCGTTTCGAACTATCGATTTGGTTTGGCAAACTAGAGTGGTTTTCTTGCAATGGGAGAAGTGCTTAGCTTTGAATTTAATATTGCGGTGTCCTTTCCCAGTGACTGGAGGGGCGGCAGGGCACGTATTGTATTGTTGCCATCGAGGATAACAAGATGGGGTTTTCATCATATTTCTTGAGTTAATTCCTCTACATCATGTCATCTTACTTAATGCATTACTCCATTCTTTATGAACTTAATACTCAAGACGCATGCTGGATAGCGGTCGATGTGTGGAGTAATAGTAGTAGATGCAGAATCGTTTCGGTCTAGTTGACACAGACGTGATGCCTATATTCATGATCATTGCCTTAGATATCATCATAACTTTGCGCTTTTCTATCAATTGCTCGGCAGTAATTTGTTCACCCACCGTATTATTTTCTATCTTGAGAGAAGCCTGTAGTGAAACCTATGGCCCCCGGGTCTATTTTCCATCATACAAGTTTCTATTTTCCATCATATAAGTTTTTGATCTACTATTTTGTAATCTTTTACTTTCTGATCTATAAACCAAATATACCAAAAATATTTACTTTATCGTTTATCTATCTCTATCAGATCTCACTTTTGCAAGTAATTGTGAAGGGATTGACAACCTCTTTATCGCGTTGGGTGCAAGTTGTTTGATTGTTTGTGCAGGTATTCTGTGATTTGTGCGTTCTCTCCTACTGGATTGATACCTTGGTTCTCAAACTGAGGGAAATACTTATCTCTACTTTGCTGCATCACCCTTTCCTCTTCAAGGGAAAAACCAACGCAAGCTTAAGAATTAGCAGCATGCCACAGTGACACAATGATTTTCGTTATTTTCTGGACTCTATATGCATTTCCTGAAATTAAAATACCAACAAGGCCTACACCTCTGGGCGCACCCTGCGGTCGAACTATTTGAAGTTTTTTCCCGTTTCTCGGACAATGAGCAACACACAAATGATCTTGCTAACACCCACGTGTAGTTGCGACTATATATATATGTGTGTGTGTGTGTGTGTGTGTGTGTGTGTGTGTTTGTGTGTCTGAGCAAAAAATGACTCAAATAAAGCAAACGAGATCTTTTTTTGCATATTCAAAGTTTGAGATTGCTAGCCAGGTGTGCCAGCTGGTAAAATGTACAGGGAAATTGAACCATAGGGTACAATCGTGATTTCTTACCATGGAGAAAAAATTGGATGCGAAACGATGAACTCATGTTTTCATTCAAACGAAAATATGTTGTTAGTTAATGTAAATGTTTTCAAATAGCACACGGTTCACTCATGAAAGCCGTGTGTCCACTAAACTGTGGTCGACGCCCCCCTGCCACGCACGTGATCTGAGTCGTGCGTTCTGATTGGCCAGAACCCAAACCCCAGGGACTGTATGTCTGCACCGTTGGATTCTCCTTGATCAAACGATGATCCTCGTCCCTTTCGACGGCACATGCAGTTCCGGTTGTCATTTTATTTATATCCACAAATTGCATGATAAATTCAAAAAATGTCTTAAATATAGTAAACGATACATGAAATGTGTTAGAAAATCAAACCCGTGGTATAATGGTGATTGCGTACCGTGGAAATTTTTATGAGGCCAAACGATGAAGTCACCGACCACTGGAGTTTGAATTGACACGTCTCCTTTTGGAAACCATGGTCCTTCATATGAGATGCTCTGGTTTGGAAGGAGAGATCATCAAAACTTGTGCCAAACTTTACCAAAAAATTTCCCTAGGGTCATGAGAGCACGCCATGGGCACACACCGATTTTGATGATGTTTGGACTCCATCTGAATTCCCAGTAATTAAAATACCAACTTGGCCAATGCCGGTAGCCGCACCTCATGGCCGAAATGTTTGAAACTTCTCCCCGTCTCTCGGACAATGGATGAAAACTCGCAAAGCGACACACAAATGATTTGTACACCTTCTTTGCTAACTAACACCCAGATGTAGTTGTAGAACGGTTTGAATTTAATTATATGCACTAAATGCAAGGTAAGTGCAAAAAATGACTTAAATATAGCAACGAGACCTGAAATGGGCCAGAGAATCAAACCTAGGGTATATATGTGATTGTTTACTGTGAAAAAATTCAAGGCGGAACGATGTAGTCACTGACGATTGGAGTCTGAAGTGTCGCATCTCCTTTTGGAAACTATGATCCTTCTTGTGAGATGTTCCAATTTGGAAGGTGTGAGCATCAAAACTTGTGCCATCTTTACCAAAAAAATCCATGTGATCCTGAGAGCACGCCATGGTGACACACCAATTTTCGTTATTTCCAGACTCTATATGCATTTCCTACAATTAGAATACCAACCAGGCTTATGCCTCTGGCAGCACCCTGCGATCGAACTGTTTGATTTTTTCCCATTTCTTGAACAATGAATGAAAACTCCCAAAGCAACACACAAACGATCTTGCTAGCTAGCACCCACGTGTAGTTGCGACTATAGCAAACGATACCTCAAATGCACGAGAAAATCGAACCATAGGGTACAATGGTGATTTCTTATCATGGAAAACAATTTGGAAGCGAAAGGATGAACTCTTGTTTTCATTCAAACGAAAATATGTTGTTAGTTCATGTAAATGTTTTCAAATAGCACACGGTTCACTCAGGAAAGCCGTGTGCCTACCAAACTGTGGCCGATGCCCTCCTTGTTGCGTGCACGATCTGAGTCGTGCGTTCTAATTGGCCAGAACCCAAACCCCACGGATCATACGTCTACACCGTTGGATGATCCCAGATCGAATGGCAATCTTCATCCCTTTCGATGGGAAATGCAGTCCAGCTAGGATTTGATTTAGATGCGAAAATGCACGGTAAATGCCAAAAAATGTCTTAAATATAGCACATGAGACCTGAAATGCGCCAGCAAATCAAACCCGTGGTATAATGGTGATTGCTTAACGTGGGAAAAATTTAGAGGCGAAACGATGAACTCATGTCTTCATTCCAAGATTAGTACATCTTCATTTCAAACGAAATTATTCTCTTTGTGCACACGAGCGCTTAGAGGCAACCGTTTGCATAGGGCTTTCCGCGCGGCGACGGGGGATATTTTCACCCTTTTCACCTAGGCCGCCAACACCCCCACAGCCCACCCGCGTTTCACTCAAGTAGTCCACCCAATCTCCATCGCCAGCTCCCCCCTCCCCCAGATCCATAGTAGAACCCTCTCCGGCGCCAGCGTGCTCAACCCGGCCGTGTGCCCGCTCTTCGACGTCAAGCCTACCTCCACTACCGTTCCCAACACGCGGTTGCCCGCGCCTCGCCGTCTTCGTTTGCTCGCTAGCCACCCTCGAGCATATCGATCATGTAACCCTCACCTCTCTTGTGGTCCGGACGAGTTTGCATTAAGAAACCAATTATTTATTGCTCTCCATCGCGGTGAGGCATATTTCCTTGCAATCCCTCTTCCTATTTCGTTCCGTATGTTCCCAAATTGGCTATAAAATAACAGAGAGCGTATATATGTTCATTATCTACCTTCCTAAATAGTACATATAAGATGTATTTGTTCCAATAAGTTACTGCCGATTTACAGATCGCGGGCGCCCGAGTCACACAAACTTAACAAATAAGCCTTACATTTTCTAAATTGTTGCATGACATGTTTAGATAGCTTGATATGAAGTTGTTAGTTTTATGCTTATCCTCCTTTCCTGAGTTTCGCATGTGTTCTCTGTAGATGCCGAATAGCAGCGACAACACTCATGCTTCAGGCGATGTATCTTCATCTGTTGACAACCCTAGATCTTCAGCAGATGATGAGTGAGGGAGTCCTGGATTAGGGGGTGTTCGGGTAGCCGGACTATACCTTCAGTCGGACTCCAGGACTATGAAGATACAAGATTGAAGACTCCGTCCCGTGTCCAGATGGGACTTTCCTTGGCGTGGAAGGCAAGCTTGGCGATGCGGATATTCAAGATCTCCTACCATTGTAACCGACTTTGTGTAACCCTAACCCTCTCCGGTGTCTATATAAACCGGAGGGTTTTTAGTCCGTAGGACAACTTCATCATACAACAACCATACCATAGGCTAGCTTTTAGCGTTTAGCTTCCTTGATCTCGTGGTAGATCTACTCTTGTACTACCCATATAATCAATATTAATCAAGCAGGACGTAGGGTTTTACCTCCATCAAGAGGGCCCGAACCTCGGTAAAACATTGTGTCCCTTGTCTCATGTTACCATCCGGCCTAGACGCACAGTTCGGGACCCCCTACCCGAGATCCGCTGGTTTTGACACCGACATTGGTGCTTTCATTGAGAGTTCCTCTGTGTCGTCACTTTCAGGCCCGATGGCTTCTTCGATCATCAACGACGATGCAGTCCAGGGTGAGACTTTTCTCCCCGGATAGATCTTCGTCTTCGGCGGCTTTGCACTGTGGGCCAACTCGCTTGGTCACCTTGAGAAGATCAAAAGTTACACCCCTGGCCATCAGGTCAGGTTTGGAAGCCTAAACTACATGGCTGACATCCGCAGGGACTTGATCTTCGACGGATTCGAGCCACAGCCAAGCGTGCCGCACTGTCTCAATGGGCATGATATAGCTCTGCCGCCGAACAGCGCCTTGGAGGCCGCACATGCATCGGTTCCGACCATTGATTCGGAGCCCACTGCGCCAATCAAGGATCAGCGGTTGGACGGTGCCTCAGGGGCTGCGATCTCAGAGGCGATCGAGCCGAACTCCAGCCCCGCACTCTGCATAGCCCGTGACTCCGAGGAGCCAGATTCCTTTCCGAACTCCGAGCCCCCCGCGCCCCCGCCGATCGAATCCGATTGGGCGCCAATAATGGAGTTCACCGCCGCGGACATCTTTCAGCACTCGCCCTTCAGCGACATCCTGAATTCTCTAAAGTCTCTCTCTTTATCAGGAGAGCCCTGGCCGGACTACGGTCAGCAAGGTTGGGATACGAACGATGAAGATATTCAAAACCCACCCACCACCCACTTCGTAGCCACTGTCGAAGACTTAACCGACATGCTTGACTTCGACTCCAAAGACATCGACGGCATGGACGACGATGCAGGAGACGAACAAGAACCAGCACCTGTAGGGCATTGGAAGGCCACCTCGTCATATGACATATATATGGTGGACACTCCAAAGGATGGAGATGGTGATGGAACAGCGGTGGACGATACCTCTAAGAAATAGCCCAAGCGCCGGCGTCAGTGTTGCCGCTTTAAATACCGCCAAAGCAAAAATGGTGATTCCGGCACGGGAGATAATACTACTCCGGATAGCGCCAAAGAACACCCCCTCTAGCAAAATTTGGCACAGGAGGACAGAGAAGCCAGCCCTCACGAAAGGGCGGCGGACCAAGAGGTTGAGGACGATAATTATACGCCTCCCTCCGAAGACGAGGCAAGCCTCGACGACGACGAGTTCGTCGTGCCAGAAGATCTTGTCGAACAAGAGCGTTTTAAACGCAGGCTCATGGCCACGGCAAGCAGCCTCAAGAAAAAGCGGCAACAGCTTAGAGCTGATCAGGATTTGCTAGCTGACAGATGGACTGAAGTCCTTGCGGCCAAAGAGTATGAACTTGAACGCCCCTCCAAGAGTTACCCAAAGTGCAGGCTGCTACCCCGACTAGAGGAGGAAGCACCTACATCACCAGCGCATGACATGGCCGACCGGCCACCTCGTGGCCACGACAGAGAGGCCTCTTGGCCCTCCACTCAAGCCATGCCCAGGCACCGCATCAAGCATACTAAGGCACGGGAAAATGCGCCCGGCCTGTGCGACATCCTGGAGGACAAGGCAAGGCAAACAAGATCGATCTACGGATCGCGCAGGCGCCCCACGGCACGTGACGGTAATCGTCACTCCGGACGCAATGAATTTGGCCGGGCCAAACTCAACAGACAAAGCTCCTTCGAGCTGCGTAGTGATATAGCCCAATACAGAGGCGCCGCACACCCACTATGCTTCACAGATGAAGTAATGGATCATAAAATCCCTGAGGGCTTCAAACCCGTAAACATCGAATCGTATGATGGCACAACAGATCTTGCGGTATGGATCGAGGATTATCTCCTTCATATCCACATGGCCCGCGGTGATGATCTACACGCCATCAAATACCTTCCACTCAAACTTAAGGGACCGGCCCGGCATTGGCTTAACAGCTTGCTAGCAAACTCAATCGGTTCTTGGGAGGACCTGGAAGCCGCATTCCTTGAAAACTTCCAGGGCACTTATGTGCGACCACCGGACGCCGATGACCTAAGCCACATAATTTAGCAGCTAGAAGAATCGGCCAGGCAATTCTGGACACGGTTCCTAACAAAGAAAAACCAGATAGTCGACTGTCCGGATGCAGAGGCCTTAGCGGCCTTCAAGCATAATATCCGTGACGAGTGGCTGGCCCGGCACCTGGGACAGGAAAAGCCGAAATCTATGGCATCCCTCACGACACTCATGACCCACTTTTGCGCGGGAGAAGATAGCTGGCTAGCTCGCAGTAACAACTTAACCAAGAACACTGGTAATTCGAATACCAAGGACAAAAGTGACAGGTCGCATCGGAACAAACAAAAGCGCCGCGTTAACAGCAACAGCAACGAGGATATGGTAGTTAATGCCGGATTCCGAGGCTACAAATCCGGTCAACAGAAACAGCCACTCAAAAGAAAAACTCAGGGCCCATCCAGTTTGGACCGAATACTCGACCGCTTGTGCCAGATACATGGCACCCATGAAAAGCCAGCCAATCACACCAACAGGGATTGTTGGGTGTTCAAGCAGGAAGGCAAGTTAAGAGCCAAAAACAAAGACAAGGGGCTGCATAGCGACGACGACGAGGAGCCCAGGCCGCCGAACAACAGTGGACAGAAGGGATTTCCCCCGCAAGTGCGGACGGTGAACATGATATATGCAACCCACATCCCCAAGAGGGAGCGGAAGCGTGCGTTACAGGACGTATATGCGATGGAGCCGGTCGCCCCAAAGTTCAACCCATGGTCCTCTTGCCCGATCACCTTTGATCGAAGGGACCACCCCACTAGCATCCGTCACGGCGGCTTCGCCGCATTGGTTCTAGACCCAATCATTGACGGATTTCATCTCACAAGAGTCCTCATGGACGGCGGCAGCAGCCTGAACCTACTTTACCAGGATACAGTGCGAAAGATGGGCATAGATCCCTCGAGGATCAAACCCACCAAAACGACATTTAAAGGCGTCATACCAGGTGTAGAAGCCAACTGTACAGGCTCAGTTACACTGGAAGTGGTCTTCGGATCTCCGGATAACTTCCGAAGCGAGGAGTTAATCTTCGACATAGTCCTGTTCCGTAGTGGCTATCATGCACTGCTCGGGCGAACCGCATTCACAAAATTCAACGCGGTACCGCACTATGCATACCTCAAGCTCAAGATGCCAGGCCCTAGGGTAGTAATCACGGTCAATGGGAGCACTGAACGCTCCCTCCGAGCGGAGGAGCACACGGCAGCGCTCGCAGCAGAAGTACAAAGCAGCCTCTCTAGGCAGTCCTCCAGTTCGGTCTTCAAAAAACCGGACACTGTCAAGCGCGCCCGGAGTACCCTACAACAAGACTGCCTGGCACGTTCCGAGCTAGCATAGCAATGCGGCCCCAACCCTACCCTCGCGATATAGCGAAACCAGCGATTCGCGTACATAACTACGCTCTTGAAATACCATGGGCACAGGGGAAGGGGCACTATCACGGCACGCCCGAAATACGGCTTAAACCGCACCAGGGGCTGCCGGATTCCTTCTTTTTTTTCTCTTACTCTCAGGACTCCATACTCCGGACGACCCGTTCAGCAATTCAACTACCGCATAAACGATGCAAGATCCAGGGAAGCAGACAAGCCACGCCACATTATGGAACTCCCAGGTGGTCTCTATTATCAGCAGTATACCTGTTTTTTAATACAATTCCGTGGCCTGCCCCTGGCCAGGACATGTTAAATAGTCCAATTTATTTTTCTTATCGCACTATTTGTATCGTTCCGCTTTCATAGCAGCCTTTCTATAAACAATGCATAGCTTTTTGTCTATTTTTTGCATTACCCTCTTTTTATATATATGTTTATTAATAACATCTTGCATCCGTACACTGTGGTACGGCAAAATATGCCAGGGGCTTCAGTACCCATCAATATGGCGTGAGAAGTCCGTCCACTTTCACAAGTGCGGCACCCCGAACTTATAGCACTATATGCATCGGCTCCGAATCATGATTTGGGTCAATAGTTGGGTTTGCCCGGCTCCTATGTTTTGGTGCCTTACGTTCCGCTATATCGTCTAAGGTAGCACTAGGAGAACCACTACGATTGTGCCCCAGTTGAGCTGGGCCGAGCACCTCAGTGGAGAAAGTTAAAACTGACTGTCATGATGAGGCGAGAGACCGGTCGCTGTTCGAGAGGTTTTTCGAGTCCTTAAAGGCTTATGCCGCTTCGAGCAAGGAACCGGCTTTGTCCGGCCAAGGCGTGGATAGCGCCCCGAACTCGGTCTTCCGAATACTAGGGGCTTCGCCGAAATTTAAAATTATAGAGTTCTATGGCTAAGTGAGAGTGTTCAAGCATTATAGTCCGATTGCCTTGTTCGTTGTGCTGACCGCCTCCCTCGATGGACCCAATCATGGGAAAAAGAGCGCTCAGGTTTATCCCGAACACCCCAGCACTAGTGGCATGGGGGCAGAAGCCGACGACTTGCCATCTCTCAATTTTTTGATAAACGGCCGCATAGAAAGTAATATTTTAAATTCAAGCATTGCTTAGCGCATATGAACAAGTTTTCAGCGCACAGGATAACAAGAGCGAGTTCATTCAAAAATTACATCCTTGGTACATTCATCCGCCATAAGGCGGGCACCAGCAAGAACATCCTTGTAATAGTTCTCGGGCTTGTGATGCTCCTTCAGCGGCGGCGGCCCGTCCTTCACAAGCTTCTCACCGTCCAGCTTACCCCAATGCACCTTTGCATGGGCAAGGGCCCTACGGGCACCTTCGATGCAGACGGAGCGCTTGATGACCTCGAGCCTTGGACAAGCCTCCACCAGCTGCTGCACCAGTCCAAAGTAACTCCTAGGCAGGGCCTCTCTAGGCCACAGCCGAACTATGAAGCCCTTCAGGGCCTGTTCGACCGCCTTGTGGAGCTCGACCAGCTGCTTCAGCTGGTCGCTCAAGGGCACAGGGTGTCCGGCCTCAGCGTATTGAGGCCAGAACACCTTCTCCATCGAGCTGCCTTCCTCGGCTCGGTAGAATGCGGCGGCATCGGATACGCTGCGGGGAAGATCTGCAAATGCCCCTGGAGAGCTCCAGATTCGGGTAAGTAACAAGTAATTTACTTTTATATGTCTGCTTTGCATATAGAATACCTTACCCGCCGCTATCTTTTTCACCGCATCCAATTCCTGGAGGGCCTTCTGGGCTTCGGCCTTGGCAGATTTGGCAATTTTAAGGGCCGCAGCAAGCTCGGACGCTCGCGTCTTCGAGTCGAGGTCCAAACTCTCATGTTTTTGCATGAGAACCTGAAGCTCTTGCCGCACCTCGCTGACCTGTGCCTCAAAATTCTCCTGCTCGGCGCGCTCCGTGGCCTCTTTCTTCTCGGCCTCGGACAGCGCCTGCTTGAGGGTCGCCACCTCCGTTGTGGCCCCTACAATAAGCAGTATACTCCTGTCTTTTTTTGCAATTGCGCCTCCCTGTAGGCATTTTTTCTATAAGGTATCTCTTACCTTCTTTCTCCTCGAGCTGCCGTTTGGCAAGGCCGAGCTCTTGCTCGGTCCGCTCGAGGCCCTGCTTCAGGGCACCCACCTCCGCAGTCAGTGCGACGGTGGCCAGCAACGAAGCCTGCATACGTATATTAACTCCTTTTTAGTTAGACTCCTGCGATATTTAATAGATCCTCTATTCGGCTTTTCTTTCCGAACGTCAAACAGAGCATCAGGGGCTACTGTCTATACGGTAATATTTTTACATATTTTTACTTACCTCGAAGCCTGTTAGAAGGCTAGCACAAGCTTTAGTCAGTCCGCTTTTGGCAGACCGAACCTTCTGGATCACCGTACTCATGATGGCACGGTGCTCCTCGTCGATGGAGGTGCCGTTAAGCTCCTACAGCAGATTGTCCGGCGCCTCCGGTGTAACACCCCGGATGTAACTTTCCCAATTTGTACTCCAACTCTTGCCGTTTCCGGCGTTAAGTTATTTTATTTTCCTCGGGTTCGGGTTTTGTCTCCGTGTGTTGCTATCGTTGCCATGCATCTCATATCATGTCATCATGTGCATTGCATTTGCATACGTGTTCGTCTCATGCATTCGAGCATTTTCCCCGTTGTCCGTTTTGCATTCCGACGCTTCGTTCTCCTCTGGTGGTCATTTCTCGCTTTCTTTCGTGTGTGGGGATTAAACATTTCCAGATTGGACCGAGACTTGCCAAGCGGCCTTGGTTTACTACCGGTAGACCGCCTGTCAAGTTTCGTATCATTTGGACTTCGTTTGATGCTCCAACAGTTAACCGAGGGACCGTAAAGGCCTCGTGTGTGTTGCAGCCCAACACCCCTCCAATTTGGCCCAAAACCCACCTAACTCTGCTACATCATCTAGAGCGTTCGATCACGATCGTGTGGCCGAAAACCGCACCTCATTTGGACTCTCCTAGCTCCCTCTATGCCTATTTAAACACCCCCCCCCCCCGAAATTCGGATCTCCTTCCTCCCCGAAACCCTAAAAATTCCCTCGCCGCCGCC
>NC_057812.1:313556803-313579316 GCF_018294505.1 Triticum aestivum
GGCAAGCCGCCGCCCGAGCTCGCCGGCCGGTCCCCGCGCCGCCCCGCACGGTCCTCCTCCTCGCCGGATCTCCACCCCGGCGACCCCTCCGGCCTCTCCCTCAACTCCGGCGAAGAACCCCGGTCATCCTCGTGATCCACGCCGCCGTGCTACAGTGACCTTCGCCCGATCCAGATCTGTGTACAGTGAAACCCTAGGTGAAATTCATCCAAGTCCCTAAAATTCCGATCCATATGCTCCTGTTCTCGGCCCCGTAACTTTGCATCCGTAGTTCCGATTCATGCATATAGCATATGAAAATGTTCACCTCAAAGAGTACATCATTTCTTTCCATTGCATCATTTTCATTTGAGCTCATCTTGATGCCCAAAATGCTATTAGAAGAGGGCTACTTGAGTTAATTGTCAGATCTGCTACTCCATTTAGGTTTTTGTCATTTTTGCCATGATTAATGTGTGCATGATATGCCCATGAGTTCTACATGTGTTTTGTTAAGGGTTTTGTCATCTTTCCAGAGGTGCAACCCATGTATTTTTAGGATGTGTGTGGTGACTTGTGCAAGCTTGCAAAGCGGCGCACTTGCTAATTCTGTTTTCAGGGACTTAGCATTTCCACCAAGTCCTTGAGCTGTTTATCTCATGTTGTCATATGTTCATGTTGTTTCCTAGTGATCCGTGCCTCTTTTGAGGATGATCAGTAAGGATGTTTTGTTAATCTTGTAGTGCTCTACCCATCCATGTATTTGTTTGCAATTATGGAGCACCCTAGCTTGAGTCAATCGAGCTCTACTTTTGCTACTTTGTGAATCTGGGCAGATTGTCAACTTGTTTGCAATTTTGCCGGTGATGTTGTAGTTGATCCGTGCATGCTATGCTATTGTTCTTGCCATGTCTAGCTTGAATTTTGTGCCTTCTTGATGGATGCATGCTTGTATTGCCATGACTTGCACCGTAGTGAGTGCATCGAGCTCGTAAACATGCCTACTTGAGTTATATTTTCAGCATGTGACAGTTTTCACTAAGTCTGAAAACTGATTATGTTTTTGCTATGTTCACATGCTTGCAATTGTATTTTTTGGTCCTTTTTGGCTCACGGTCACTAAGGGAATTTTGTTAAGCTCTTTGAGTAGATCCATGCCATGCTTTACTTTGCCATGTTCAGGTCCTGTAGCATATAGTTTTTTTTGCTTCGAAGAGGGCTACCTGATCTGAAATTCCAGACAAGTGTTAACTTCACTAAGTCTGAGATCTGTTTGTCATATGCATTTTTGCCATGCTTGTTTGAACCTGTTAATGGATGAATTGGCTGTAGCTCAGTGCTAGACTTTTGTTAAGCATCTTGTGTGCATCCCTGCCATGTATTTTGTTGTCTTGTTTGGGTGCTGTAGCATGTTCATCTCATTGCATTTAGATGGCTACTTGCTGTAAATCGCAGACCCGTGTCATATTTGAATCGCTTGCCATTTCCAAACCGTAACTCCGATTCCGGCGTTCTTCATATCGTTTTCAAGCGATTTCATCTCATATTTCCAGTGGAACACTTGGATTTCCAAGTCGAGGCCAGGTTCATGCATTTCCTGTCATATCTTGCATTTTGCATCCCGCTTCGCATTCCGCATAGCATATCATCTTTGCATCATATTGCTTGGTCTTGCACGTGGTTGATTGTATCCTTGTTGCTTGTTTGTCTTGTTTGGGTAGAGCCAGGAGACAAGTTCGCTAACGAGGAGCCCGTTGAGTTTGCTTTTGAGGATCCAGTCAACTCTGACAACTGTGTAGGCAAGATGATCATACCCTCGAAATCACTACTATCTTTGCTATGCTAGTTTGCTCGCTCTTTTGCTATGCCATTGCTACGACGCCTATCACTTGCTTTCAAGCCTCCCAAATTGCCATGTCAAACCTCTAACCCACCATTGTCCTAGCAAACCGTTGATTGGCTATGTTACCGCTTTGCTCAGCCCCTCTTATAGCGTTGCTAGTTGCAGGTGAAGATTGAAGGCCGTTCCTTGTTGGAACATTTATTTACTTGTTGGGATATCATTATATTATCTTGCTATCTTAATGCATCTATATACTTGGTAAAGGGTGGAAGGCTCGGCCTCTCGCCTAGTGTTTTGTTCCACTCTTGCCGCCCTAGTTTCCGTCATATCAGTGTTATGTTCCCGGATTTTGTGTTCCTTACGCGGTTGGGTTATAATGGGAACCCCTTGATAGTTCGCCTTGATTAAAGCTTTTCCAACAATGCCCAACCTTGGTTTTACCATTCGCCACCTAGCCTCTTTTTCCCTTGGGTTACCGGAGCCCAAGGGTCATCTTATTTTAACCCCCCCCCCCCGGGCCAGTGCTCCTCTGAGTGTTGGTCCAAACTGAGCTGCCTGCGGGGCCACCTCGGGGAAACTTGAGGGTTGGTTTTACTCGTAGCTAGTCTCATCTGAGTGTGCCCTGAGAACGAGATATGTGCAGCTCCTATCGGGATTTGTCGGCACATTCGTGCGGTGTTGCTGGTCTTGATTTAACCTGTCGAAGTGTCTTGAAGAACCGAGATACCGAGTATGATCGGAACGT
Organism: Triticum aestivum; assembly: GCF_018294505.1. Taxonomy (NCBI): domain Eukaryota; kingdom Viridiplantae; phylum Streptophyta; class Magnoliopsida; order Poales; family Poaceae; genus Triticum; species Triticum aestivum. Next base: position 313,559,371 of record NC_057812.1, read on the forward strand.
CTTGGGAGGAGGTCTATTCCTTCGTTGACCGTGAGAGCTTGTCATGGGCTAAGTTAGGACTCCCCTACAGGGATTGAACTTTCGAAAGCCGTGCCTGCGGTTATGGGCAGATGGGAATTTGTTAATGTCCGGTTGTCGATAACTTGAACCTTAATTTAATTAAAATGAATCAACTGACTGTGTTACCGTGATGGCCTCTTCTCGGCGGAGTCCGGGAAGGGGACATGGTGGGAGTTCAAGTGGGAGTTCGACGAAGACTCTCAACGATACTATGTTTCCTTTCCTGATGATTAGTAGTGGTGCCCAGTTGGGAGTGAACGGGACCGTTGTCGCATGTTGGGTTCTCTTTTATTTTGGCGCTGTGGTGGGGCCATGAGTGTTTGGATGATGTAATGTTATTTATGTACTTGATTGATGTGGCGAGTGTAAGCCAACTATGTTATCTCCCCTTTATTATTTATATTACATGGGATGTTGTGAAGATTGCCTAACTTGTGACATATGCCTTCAATGCGATTATGCCTCTAAGTCGTGCCTCGACACGTGGGAGATATAGTCGCATCGAGGGTGTGACAAGTTGTGAAGATTGCCTAACTTGTGACATATGCCTTCAATGCGATTATGCCTCTAAGTCGTGCCTCGACACGTGGGAGATATAGTCGCATCGAGGGTGTGACAAGTTGGTAATCAGAGCCTTCCCCGACCTTAGGAGCCCCATTGCTTGATCGTTTTTAGCGGCCGAGTTGTGTCTAGAAAAATGTTTTGAGTCAATTAGGAATTATATATCGGAGAGTTTAGGAATTCTTTTACTTCCCAGTCTCCTCATCGCTCTGGTAAGGCATCCTAGCGTAGTGTTTTGACTCTTCTCTTCTCAAATTTCACTAAAAAAAATTTAGGATCACGCGGGTATCTTGGAATCGTTCTGATGGTTTTATGATGAGAACATTGTCTTGGTGCCTCCTGTCATGGGTTTAGTGGAAGTGTCCCGGGGAGTTGAGCTCTGAGGTGTTGTCATCATAATTTTATTGTTGCAGTTCTGGAATACCTGAGTTTAGTACACCGACATGGAAAATCTCTTTTATGCAGTTCGTTGGTGAGATAACCTCGACGCCACCCAGTACTGGGGCGGGAGTTTGGGAGTATCGGCATAACTTGTATAACGGATGCTTTTCGAAGTTTGAGGTAGATGGTTTCCGAAGGTTTCTTGGTTATGTGTTGAAGGATGGATACAACTGGATGTAGGATTTGCTAGTTTGGGTGAGATATTATGCTTCCCCTGTATCCCCAACACCTGATTGCATAACCGGAAAGGTTCGGGAGTTTCATAGGTGGGAATTCTAGTGGCTCTAGTTCTTCTTCCACGGATATTGGTTTGAGATTGGGATTTCTTACCGATTATTCGTTCTTGATCCGTACCTTGTTGATTTATTTCTCTACCTTAATTCTATGTGGCTTCTCAATTTGTGGATATGTGACCATTTCAAGAGGAATGCATTCGTTCATTTTGTTCGGATGTGAATACTATATGTTGCAATTTTCATTCCGTTGGATTCAGCTTCAATATTTGTCTGTCAATGGCTCCTCCAACGCGCACGACTCCGAATCCTGATCCGCCACCACCTCCACCTCCTCCAGAGGCATGGCAAGCTGTGATGGCCGCAACCAATGCAAACACACAGTTGATCATGCAAATTCTTCAAGAGCGCAATCAAGGCAACCAAGGGAATCAAAGCAGCAATCAGAATCACTTTGCTACACTCAACCAGTTCCTTGCTAATGGGCCAAAGACTTTCAGCAATTGTGTTGAGGCAACTGATGCTGACGATTGGCTAGTGGATCTGTGCAAGCATTTCGAGTGCAGTAATGTCAGGCCTGAGGACTTTGTTAAGTTCGCTTCCTTCCAACTCAAAGATCAAGCTGCAGAATGGTTCCAGCAGTACAAGGACTCCAGAGGTGGACGTGTTATCACTTGGGATGATTTCCGTCGAGATTTCCGAGCTCATCATATTCCCCAAAGCATGGTTGAAAGCAAGCGTGAGGAATTCTGCAACCTGAAGCAAGGCTCTTTGTCTGTCTATGACTACAACAAGTTGTTTCAGAAGCTCACCCGCTTTGCTAAGCAGGACGTACCTGATGAGAAGAGCATGATATACCAGTTCAGGGGTGGTCTCAGAAAAGAAATTCAGCTAGCTCTTGTTCTCTTCGAGCCCTTGAGATACGATGAGTTCTACAACATGGCACTGAAACAAGAGGCTGCTCAGTTGAAGTGTGATGCTTCCAAGAAGTGAGTCAGAGATGTTACTTCTTCTTCCTCTACTCAAGTGGCCAAGCAGCAGAAGTATTGGCTTCCTCCTCCTCCGTTCCGTCAGCCGTATCAGCAGAAGAGCAAAAGTGGCAGTGGTTCTTCCCACCCACCCAACCCTGGCTTTCAGAACAAGACTTCGTCTCAACCTCCAAGATCGAGTGCTCCGTATCACCGCCCGCTTTCAGAGGTCACATGCAACAAGTGCCAACAGAAGGGTCACTATGCCAACAAGTGTTTCAATTAGAGGCGTCTTCCTCCTCCTCCTGTCAGATCGGTAAGTACAGCTGTGGTCAAGCATAACCCCAAGCACGCCAAGGTCAACTTGATGAATGCAGCTCAGGCAGAGGATTCGTCAGATGTGATCATGGGTAACCTTCCTGTTAATGATTTTCCCGCAAAAGTACTTTTTGACTCTGGTGCATCGCATTCCTTCATGTCATTCCCATTTGCATCCGAGAACGATTTTAGTACTAAGGCTTTACCTAGAGCTATGCAAGTCGTCTCTCCGGCTAAGCGTCTGAGTTCTAGTATGATGGTTCCGGATATTTCTATCTTGATGGGTGATTTCAAGTTTCTGGCTTCTCCAATGGTTCTTGGTAACTCGGATATTGATCTTATTCTCGGGATGGATTGGCTTTCTAAGCACAAGGCTCAGCTTGATTGTGCAGCCAGGCAGATTCAATTGACTCATTCGTCTGAGGATGTAATTGTCTTTGCCGCTCGGGATAATTCTATCCGTCTGTTTTCTCTCAATGAGAAGGGTGAATTGGATGCCATCTCTCAAATTCCAGTCATTTGCGAATATCAAGACATCTTTCCAGAAGAGCTTCCAGGAATGCCTCCGCACCGGCCAGTTGAATTCGTTATTGATCTTGAGCCTGGCACGGAACCTGTGTGCAAATGTCCTTACAAGCTCGGTCCTGAAGAGTTGAAGGAGCTGAAGAAGCAACTCGATATTCAAGAGAAAATGGGTCTCATCCATCCTAGTTCTTCTCCGTGGGGTTGTGGTGTTCTTTTTGTGAAGAAGAAGGATGGAACAGACCGACTTTGTGTTGATTACCGTCCAGTGAACAAGAAGACCATCAAGAACAAATACCCACTTCCCAACATCAATGAGTTGTTCGAACAACTCAAAGGTGCCCAAGTATTCTCCAAGCTTGACATCCGTATGGGTTATCATCAGATTCGAATCCGTGAGCAAGATATTCCCAAGACGGCTTTCAGGACAAGCTTTGGTTCAAATGAATACACTATCATGTCTTTTGGCCTCGTCAACGCTCCTCCGACGTTCTCTCGCATGATGAACTTCATCTTCAACGCCTACACCAATGACTTCGTTTTGGTCTATCTCGACGACATTCTGGTTTTCTCCAAGAACAAGGAAGATCATGCCAAGCACTTGTGTTTGGTTCTTGATAAGCTAAGGGAACATCAGTTCTACGCCAAGTTCTCCAAGTGTGAATTTTGGCTCGATGAGGTTCTTTATCTTGGTCATATCATCTCTGCCAAGGGCATTGTTGTGAATCCTGAGAAGGTGTCGGTGTACTAGAATAGGGGTACCCTAGTACCCCGAACTTGTGCACGGGCAGTTGCAGCACCCCGCGGCAAGGCTTGCCGGGAGAACGCCAAGATCCTCCGTGGTTCCCTTGGAGCCATTCAAGAACAAAGTATTTAAGCTCAGGAGACAAGGCCCCGGCAAGAGGAGCTTGCCGGGAAGGCCAACCAAGGCACTCCAAGGAACTTGCTGCGACGCGCCACGCGCTCCAGCAAGGCAACAAGGCCCCGGCAAGAGGAGCTTGCCGGGAAGACCAACTAAGGTACCTCGAGGCCCGGTGAGCGACAAGCTTCCGGACCCGACAAGATAACAGCAGCGGCAAGGCGCTTGCCGCGGCAGGCGGCCACTCTGTGCCCACGCTCCAGCGCATCCACCAACGTGTCGCTCTAGGGGCCTCTCCAGGCACGCGTGGCGGGAGGCTGTGCAGCGAGCGGTGCGCAATGGCATGCGAAGCTGACAAGATCGCCATCGTGGCGAACGGTGGCGCCCCTAACGGTCCTTTTTTGCACTGTTTGGGCGACTCAGACGGGCATTTAATGCCCTTGTCCCCTGCCATCAGGGTTAGGTAGGGTGCACTGTACAAGTAACTGTACCAACCACCTCACTTTTTACATTTGTACCCTTCTCTGCGTTGCCACCTGTCGGTGACCCCTTTAGCGTATAAAAGGAGGCCCATGCGCAACGTAGAGGTGGGGGAGAGGTTCAACTGGTTGGGAACCCAGAAAAACACTACGCTCTCTCTCTCTGGAGCAAGAACACCAGATAATCAAACAAGCAGCAGTAGGAGTGTTATCTCTCCGGAGAGCTCCGAAGCTGGGTAAACTGCTCGTGTGCTTCGCCTCGATCTGCTCTTCGTGTGATCTCCGCCCCCCGCCGAACCGAAAGGGGCTCGGTCCGCCAGCCCCATAGGTGTTCGTGGATCAGTTTCCCCGACATCTTTGGCGCGCCAGGTAGGGGGCGTCGAGATTGTGTGAACCTGATCCGGCGTTCACATGAGCTAGATCTTCATTCCCTTCATCAACATGCCACCGAAGAAGAAGACTTCGGCGGTAGCCTCTCCATCCACGTCGCTTCCGCCACCATTGGAGCAAACGGGTGGTGGAATGGATGCCGGCGGAAGAATGGACGTCGACGAGGAAGCTTATGATGCTGCCAGGTCCAAGGACAAGGCTGCACAAACCTCGGCGACTGTACATGTTCCGCGCCACTCCCAGGAGGCGCAAGACCAACAGCGTCATGACACTCGCAGTGCCATACGCATGATAGGCCAAGACCAAGCTGGTGGATCTCGGGGCGCTCAAGACCAGCATGCATGCCAGCGTGCTGGCACGAGCGGGGCACGGTCGCCTGGACGGGATACTGCTCCTTCTAACATAGTTAGAAGTCCGAGCACGTCCCACTCCTCGCGCCGTCCGCCACTGCCACCCACCACTCCAGCAGAAGCTTTGGCGCGAGCTCAACTGCTCCTAGATTATCCTCCGACGTCGGACAAGATCGACGAATGGAGGGCCACCATTCAGAGTCTCATCGGCTACGCCAACGCCGACACTCCACGGCGGCCGAGCGCGTCGCCGCCGCGGCAGGGTTGCCGGGCGCGAGCCGGTGGCGACGAAACGGGTGGAGGTGCAACTACCATGCAATCACCACCCCGAAGGCCAAGATCGCCGACTCGCCGGATCCACCTCGACAGCGACTCCACCGCATCATCGGATCCACGAGCTCGTCGCGATCAGCGCCAAGTTCTTCATGATCGACAACAAGAAGACGCTCGAACTCGCATCGAGCGCCGAAGAGAAGCGCGACGTCAATCCGACAAGCGCGCTGGGCCCTCTGTTGACATGCATGCGCCAGGGGAACCAGGCGATTTGCCGTACGCGGTAGGTTGCCCTGCGTTCACTCGTGAGCTGCGGCAAGTCCAGTGGCCCAGCACGAAGAACTTCAAGCCAGACGTACCGGAGAAGTACGATGGCAAGACGCATCCGTCGGAGTTCCTCAGCATCTACACCATTGCGGTGGAGGCTGCCGGGGGACGGGATGACAAGATCCTTGCCAACTACTTCCCGCTGGTACTCAAGCCCAACGTTAGATCTTGGCTCATGCACTTGCCGGACAACTCCATATCCTCTTGGGCTGATCTGTGCCATCAGTTTGTCGGCGCCTTCACAGGCGGACACAAGCCTCATGGCCAGGAGAGTGATCTTCATCTGCTCGCCCAGAAGGAAGGAGAGCCCCTGCGCAAGTACATTCAGAGATTCAGCAGTGTGCAGCACAACATCCCAGACGTCCACCCTGCCGCGGTGATCAGCGCGTTCCATCAGAACGTGCGAAACCACAGGATGCGGGAGGAAATGGTGATGTGCAAGATCAGGGACGTCAGTGAGTTATATGCAATGGCCGACAAGTGTGCACGTGCTAAGGAAGGGAGGAGACTCCCCGGAGAGAATGTAGGAGCGGGAGGATCTGACAGTGAAGATGCTACCCCGGCAAGGAAAAACCGGCAGCGGAACAACGGGAGGAGGAAAGGCAAAGAGGTGCTAGTTGTTGAGCAGTCCGCAACGGTGGTGGCGCCAAGAAAGCCAAAGCTGGTGACTCCGGCAAGGAGGTTGCCGCGGAGGTGGCGGTCACCGACAAGCAGGACGGTACCAACAAGCAGTATTGCAAGATCCACCGCACCAAGGGCCATGATCTCCAGAGCTGCAAGAAAGTCGAGCAGCTTGTTGAGCAACAGAAAGCTGAATACGAGCGGCGCGACAAGGAGAAGGCCCAGGAAGGTGCTAGGGGATCCGGCAAGAAACGTCCCGGCCGAGGAGGACACCGCGACAAGGCCAAGCAGCGGCAAGGAGACAGACCTCCTCGCGGCCGCGACAAGGATGAAGATGACGACGACGATGAAGACATGGATGATGAGGAGACTGATGAGCAGGAGTTCCAGAAAGCCACAGAGGTCCTGTGCGTTGACGGTGGTGCTTCTCTGCATACCTCGCACCGTCAGCTCAAGCAGTGGGTGCGGGAAGTTAATGCAGCAGAACCACCCGTCGAGTCACGCAAGCCTCTGAAATGGTCCAGCACGCCTATCATCTTTGATATTGAGGACCACCCTGATCGCATAACTGCGGTCGGGTGCTTGCCGATGTTGGTTTCACCAACAATCCGCAACCTCAAGGTCACTAAGATGCTAGTTGACGGCGGGGCCGGCTTGAACCTGATCTCCTCCGCGGTGCTCCAGAAACTCCAGATCCCTGACAGCGAGCTCGAAGAGACTGGTACATTTCAAGGAATCAACCCGGGAAGGAGCAAGCCGAAGGGAAGGATCACGTTGCCGGTAACATTTGGCAGCGAGCTGAACTTGAGGACTGAGAGGGTCACGTTTGATGTTGCTGACTTTCCATTACCTTACAATGGAATCCTTGGCCGTCCGGCACTCGCCAAGTTCATGGCAGCCTCTCACTATGCGTACAACGTACTGAAAATGCCAAGCCCGATAAGTGTCATCTCTGTCCCTGGCGACAAGAAGGATGCTCTTATCTGTGCCGACAAGATCTACCGGGAAGCAGCAGCCGCAGCAGAGCGCAATACACTTGCCGCTGAAGCTCCCGGGGGGAAGAAGAAGACCAAGTCCAGCAAGAGCTCTGATGCCCACTCCGGCAAGCGCACCTCTTCGGAGTGCTGCGCTACCGTCGAGGACGCACCATCGAGCTCCACCGGCAAGTGTAAGAAGGCAATGGCAGCTCCACCTGAGACCAAGAAGGTGTCCGCCAAGGAGGACGGCACTGGTGGTACCTTCACCATCAGCGCCACTCTTGACCCCAAATAGGAAAGCGCGCTCGTTGCTTTCCTATGGGCGAATGTTGACGTGTTTGCGTGGCAACCGTCTGATATCCTCGGTGTTCCTAGGAAAGTAATTGAGCACCACCTTGCCGTCTGTCCTCATGCGCGGCCCGTCAAGCAGAAAGTCAGGAAACAGGCAGTGGAGCGCCAAGAATTCATCGCAGAAGAAATCAAGAAGTTGGAAGCAGCAGGCCTTGTCAGAGGAGTGCTCCATCCCACGTGGTTGGCCAATCCTGTTGTCGTGCGCAAGGCTAACGGGAAATGGAGGCTTTGTATTGACTTCACTGATGTTACTAAAGCTTGTCCCAAAGACCCATTTCCCTTGCCGCGCATTGACCAGATTGTTGACTCCACAGCCGGATGTGATTTGCTTTCATTTCTTGATGCATACTCAGGATACCATCAGATCTTCATGGCAGAAGAGGATGAAGAGAAAACTGCATTTATCACCCCGTGTGGCACGTACTGCTTCGTACGGATGCCTTTCGGTTTGAATAATGTTGGTTCAACATTCGCAAGGGTAGTCCACCACGCTTTTGAGCCGCAGATGCACAGAAATGTGGAAGCCTACATGGATGACATAGTGGTCAAGAGCAAGAACAGGGCGACCCTGATTCAAGATTTAGACGAGACATTTGCAAATCTGCGCAAGATCAACCTCAAGCTTAACCCCGAGAAGTGCGTGTTTGGAGTCCCTTCCGGCAAGGTTCTCGGGTTCTTCGTGTCTCAGTGGGGAATTGAAGCCAATCCCGACAAGATCAAGGCCATTGAGCAGATCGAAGCACCAAAGCGCGTCAAGGATGTACGAAGGCTTGCCGGTTGCGTGGCTGCTCTCAGCAGGTTTATCTCTAGATCTGCTGAGCGCGCCCTGCCATTTTTCAAAATTTTGAAAAAGGCAGGTCCAATAAAATGGACTCCGGAGGCGGAGGCTGCGCTGCAGGACTTGAAGAGATACCTGTCCTCCACTCCGACACTTGTCGCACCTAAGTCGCAAGAGAAGTTGTTGCTGTATATAGCGGCAACCAATCAAGTGGTTAGTGCTGCGTTAGTGGCGGAGAGGGAGGCAGATGATGAGCCGGCAACCACGGCAGATGCATCCAGCGGCAAGCAGGGGGCTTCGCCGACAAGCTCTGGTCCCGACAAAGATGGATCTGCGCAGGAGCATGATAAGATGCAGAAGAGAATGGTGCAGCGTCCAGTTTACTTTGTTAGTTCCCTTCTACAGGGGGCTAGATCAAGGTACTCTGGTGTGCAGAAGTTGCTTTTCGGCCTCCTCATGGCCTCGAGAAAGCTGCGCCATTACTTCCAAGCACATGAGATCACAGTCGTCACTCGCTTTCCGCTGAAGAGGATACTGCAAAATCCAGAAGCGACAAGCAGGATTGTCGAGTGGGCGCTGGAACTGTCAAGCTTTGGCCTCAAGTTTGAGAGCACTTCAACTATCCAAAGCAGAGCATTGGCAGAGTTCATAGCAGAATGGACGCCAACACCAGATGAAGAAATTCCAGAGACGAGCATCCCCGTCAAAGAGGCAAGCAAAGAGTGGCTGATGTACTTTGATGGTGCCTTCTCGCTGCAAGGCGCCGGTGCGGGCGTGCTGCTTGTCGCGCCCACCGGAGAGCACCTCAAGTACCTAGTCTAGATGCACTTTCCCAAGGAGCAAGCAACCAACAATACTGCAGAATATGAAGGATTGCTTGCCGGTCTTAGAATCGCAGCAGACCTTGGGATCAAGAAGCTCATTGTCAGGGGTGACTCACAGCTTGTCGTCCGCCAAGTGAACAAGAACTACCAGAGTCCATTGATGGAAGCATATGTTGATGAAGTGAGGAAGCTAGAAGAGCACTTTGACGGCCTACAGATGGAGCATATCCCAAGAGCTCAGAATGTCGTTGCTGATGGCCTGTCAAAGTGCACCGCACTAAAGTTACCAGTGGAACCAGGGATCTTTCTGCTCAAGTTGACTCAACCATCCGTAACACCATCAACTGGACAAAGCAAGAAGAGGAAGTTGGTTTCTGGTGACTACTTTCCGGCAGAGCTCCCCGAAGCCGCCGCCAAGAAAGTCCCCAAGATCAACACCAAGGATGCTGAGGAGCAGTCTGCTCCGGCAAGCCTTATGGTTTGTTCTGTTGAAGCAGACGCTCCCGGAAAGTTTTGCTCCGGCAAGCTTGCCGGGGAACATCAAGCTCCGGCAGGGCCGCAAGTCCTTGCCGTAGAAGCGGATGTTCCCGCAGCAGAAGATGTGCCTTTAGTCCTTGTTGTCGAGCCACAAGCTCCAGCATGGGCATAGCAGATTGTCCATTTCCTTCAGACAGGAGAACTTCCCGAAGAGCAAGGAGAAGCGGAAAAAGTAGCCCAGCAGTCAAGTATGTACCAGTTTGTCGATAGCATACTGTACAGAAGAAGACTCAACGGTGTGAAATTGAAGTGTATTTGCCGGGAAGATGGACAAAAGCTGTTGGCAGAGATACATGGAGGCATATGTGGCCACCACATTGGCGCAAGAGCACTTGCCGGCAAAGCTTTCCGGCAAGGTTTCTTTTGGCCGACAGCCCTCCAGGATGCAACTGCACAAGTAACCAAGTGTGAAGCGTGCCAGTTCCACTCCAAACAGATACACCAGCCAGCTCAAGCTCTCCAGACGATCCCTTTATCCTGGCCATTTTCAGTCTGGGGGCTCGATATCCTCGGCCCTTTCCCCCGAGTTGTCGGGGGCTTTGAGTACTTGTACATCGCAATCGACAAGTTCACAAAGTGGCCGGAAGTGCAGCCAGTGAGGAAGGTGACAGCACAGTCAGCAGTCAAGTTCTTCAGGTTAGTTGTTTGCCGTTTTGGGATCCCTAACAGGATAATCACCGACAACGGCACTCAATTCACGAGCCGCACCTTCATGCAGTACGTCCAAGACCTTGGCGCCAAGGTCTGCTTCGCTTCTGTTGCTCATCCGAGAAGCAACGGTCAAGCAGAGAGGGCAAATGCTGAAGTGCTGCGCGGGCTTAAGACCAGAACTTTTGACAGGCTGCGCAAGTGCGGAAGAAACTGGATCGAGGAGCTGTCGGTGGTTCTTTGGTCAATCAGAACGACGCCAAATCGAGCCACTGGCCAGACGCCTTTCGCTCTAGTCTATGGAGCAGAGGCAGTTCTCCCCACGGAACTCGTATAAGGATCGCCTCGAGTGCTCGCTTATGATGAGCTTGAGCAAGAACAGCTACGACAAGACGACGCGCTGCTCCTTGAGGAAGATCGTCTTCAGGCTGCTGTACGAGCTGCTCGATACCAGCAAGCTTTGCGCTGCTACCATAGCCGCAAAGTTAAGGCCAGAAGCTTCGAGGAAGGCGACCTTGTTCTTCGGCGCGTTCAGTCCGCCAAGAATTCCAACAAGTTGACGCCGAAGTGGGAAGGCCCTTATCGGGTGAAACGAGTCACTAGGCCCGGCGCTGTCCGCCTTGAGACCGAAGATGGCATTCCGGTGAGCAACTCCTGGAACATCGAACATCTTGGTAAGTTTTTCCCGTAGGGCGCGGTTGCCGGAACCCGTTTCGGCAACCACCTTTTGTACAAGTCTTGACGTTGTTGCATGTAATCCTTTGTACAAAGCCGGGCACAGATCCCGTGCATAAGTAAAACCCCATGTGCTCCGCACAACTTGTCCATTTCATGCATTAGTTTCTTTCTTGCATGTGTTATCTGACACTTTGTGCAGCACCTACATCCGGTAAGCAATAACGAGCCGAAGGGCTCCATATCATTATTTTCTCTTCTGTCTTTTTTTCTCAACAAAGGAAAAGAAGGTTCCCTCGCGCACAAGTTTGCTGGGGGGGAAGGAGAAGATTGTGGTATGGAGCAGGCGTCGTTCAAGCAAAGTTTTGCCTTGCCGGGAAGCAAACGACAGAAAAGCTAAGTTGCCAAAGTTTGAGCAATCAGTTTTTCAATTTTTGAGTTATCTTCCTCGAACGACCCTGCTTTGTATGGAAAACCTGTGCGCGGAGGAACCAACTCGTGGCTAGTTGCGCCCTTACTTTGTTTCGAGTCCGCTCAACAACTTAAGTGTGCTGCATCTAGTCGCGACAAGGTTTCTTGTCAGAAGCAGCGCCGCCAACAGGCTGCTGACGTTCCGCACTCAGCGCTCGTGGCTCGGGTGCCTGCGCCGACTAGTTCCCTAGAAGCGTAGGGTAAAAACATACAAAGGAAGGAATCTAGTAGAGGAAATAACATAGCAATTGATAACAGAAATAAAGTTATATTACAAGATAACTTGTCGCAGCTCTAACAGACTGTTTTCATAACATGATTAGCAGCGACAAGGGAAAAGAAGAAATGGGCGGCCTAGTCTACGCGGTCGCCCTCAACCCTCTTGATCTCGCTCACCTTGTCCAAAATGGGTGCGACAAGGGCCTTGAGTGCGTCCCGATCGGCGTCTGGCGGCAAGGACTTGAGGACGTTGGTGAAGCTGAGGCCTGGATTGCGGAAGGCCACCTTCATCAGCACCTTCTGGAGAACCCCGGTGCAGATTTTGCACGACTCGTCGGCCAGCTGCTGTGGGATCCTCTCCCGGAGCCGCTGGAGTGCCATCGCCACGCCCTTGAAGAACAGGCTGAGCTTGGCGCTGGGTTGGAGATTCTCGTCGGAGGGATACCCAAAGTCCTCCATCCCCAGCTGCGCCAGCTCCTCGTCGATGACTGCGGCAATATTCACCAGACCCTCGGTCCAGTGCTCCACAGTATCTCTGAATGAGTTCTGGGTAAATGTGATGCTCTCTAGCAGCGCCGTGTCAGCCTTGACCTTCTCCGACAAGGTCTTCTCCCGCTCCTTGGTGGCCTCCAGCGTCTGCGTCAGCATGGCCAGCTTCAACTCCAGGTCTGCATTGGAATCCTTGGTGGCGCCGAGCTCCTTGCCCCTCTCAGCGAGAAGACCTTGCAGCTCACCGTGGGCGGCAGCATCCTTCTCACGCTCACGCTTGAGCGCGGCAAGCTCCTCGTCGCTCTTCCCAATGTTGGCCTCCAGCTGCGCCACCTTCTCCTCCAGGTCTTTCTTGGCGGCCTCTGCGATTGCGGCAACGTCCTTTGCTTCCTTGAGCGCCCCGCCAAGCGCTTGCTCGTGCTCGGCGAGCTCCTCCTCATAGCTGTCGAGGTTGGCCTTCCGCTGCACCAGTTCGCCTTCTCGCGCGGACTGCTTCTCGGCGGCCAGCCTTTGTTCCTCCTCAGCTTCGGCCTTCTCGAGAAGGAAGGCCGTGCGCTCCTCGGCGAGTCGCTCCCGCTCCCGTGCCAGGGACCGGAGAGCTTCTTGATTGTGGCCCCGGAGCTCCTCCGCGCGCTTCTCCATATCAACTCCCGCCTTCGCGACAAGCGCTTCCCGGGAAGCCAGCTTGGCTTGCCGTGCGCGGTAGAGTGACAGCAGCTTCCGCAGCAGCTGCTCCTCCTCAGGCTTGCCACTACTGCTGCTGGGCGCGTCGACCAACGACAGTCCAGCGGAGGCGAGCACCTCCTCATCAAAAGTTTCCCCCTCGACCGGCGCCCTGGAGCTCGACGCCCAGGGTAGCTTGATGAAGATATTGTCGCCGGCCTTCAAGTAGGCGCCGGGCTGGGGCTCCTCGGAGCCCGGCTCTGCAGCAGCGGCAGAGGGATCGGCGGTCGGCGCAGCGCCTGGCGCTCCTGCGGCCTCAGGGTCATCAGTGCGATCGCCCGACCCCTCGCCGGCTTCTGCGGCGGCAGCCTTGGTGGCCTCCTCGCCGGCGGTCTCATCAGCACTGGCCCCTTCCACGCCGGCGCCCTCTGTCTCCATTGGCTCAGCAGTAGATGGGTTTGAAGAACGAAGAAGGGAGAAAAATCAATCAAAAATCCAAGAGAAGAAAATCAGAAGAAGAAGAACCCAAGGGAAAGTTTTTGGACAAGTGAATTACCTGTGCCAAGATCTGCAGTTGCGGTCTCGACCGCTGCAGGATCGACGGTGCTGTCCCTTGCTGGAGAACTGCCCCTTGCCAGAGAGTTCTCCCTTGCCGGAGAGCGCTCCCTTGCCAGGGACTCCTCCCTTGGCGGCGTAGTCGAAGCAGATGGCACTTCGGGACCAGCTTCCGGGCGCTCCTGATGTGGCTGCTCTGCTCCTACACAAATCAACAAGCAAGATATCAACAAAGGAAAAAGCACTCATGCGCGCCTAACAGCAGAAAGCTAACTATGAACTTACGCTGGGGGCTGCGCTGGGGGCTGCTTTGAGGAGTGGTTGCCGGGTCCGTCAAGGTGGTCTCGGACCCACCCCCTGCTGACACGGTGGGGTCATCTTCGATGACAATCATCGCGGCCTTGGCCCTCTTCGCCGCTCTCTGGGCCAGCGTCCTGAAAAGAAAGGAGTCCAGATTGAAGCAAGTCAGATACAAGATAAAAACAGCAAAATTGAAGAACTACAAGAGCACCAAAGAAACTTACTCTTCTTCCTCCTCGTCGGAGCTGAGCGCGGAAAGATCAAAGTCCGGCTCCCCTCCGGTGCGGCGAGGCAGAGGAGTAGGATCCCTTGCCCGCTTGGCGGGGGCGGGGGCAGTGGCCCGGGAAGATCCCGCTCCAGTTGCCGCTGCTGCGTGAGGCGCTCCCGAGGCAACATTGCTTGCCGCGGTAGAGCGTGTCGCACGGCTCGGCGGCTGTTGATCCGGCTGCCGCCCCGCTACATCCGCGGCCCTGTGAAGACGCCTTCTTGGCGGGGCCGGGGGCTCCGCCTGTGGCAAGCTTTCTGAAGGCTCAGGCTCTTCCTCGCCGGCCTCGCTCGGCTCAGCTTCAAAACCGGCAGGCTCTTCCTCGCCAATGAACTCCGCGCGCTCGGCGAGGTTTGCCGCCTCTGCCACCTCCGCCTCCTCCGCAGTGAACCCGAACGTGCCCGCGGCAGCTGCGGTCGCAACCTCTTCCGCCCTAGTGGCGATGCGCTGCAGCTCCTCATCGGTGGTGTCACGGGTGAGGCTCTTCTGCTCGTCAGCGTGGACCGGCACTTCTTCCAAGTTGTCAAAGAACGCTTGCACGACGTCATCCGCAGGCTCTTGCCAAGTTGGAACGATTCCGTGTGAATCGCACAACGGCATCATGGTGCGGATCCGGTCAAGCGAAGAATTATTGCACAATGGAACGACGCCCCTCGGCAGCATGAATGGGTGCTGGGGATCGCGTTTGAACAACTCCAGGAGCATTGCATCCAGCTCCATGACGGTGAAGTTGTAGTTGAGGCCCGGCCACAGCCTCATGATGTTCACCGGGTTCTTGAATTCCCAGGCGGGCCTCCCCCTCTCCTGTAGGGGGGCGATGCGGCGGCGGAGGAAATCTGCGCCTACAGCGCCTACAGTGAGCCCGGCAAGCCTGAGGCGAAGGATCCTAGTAATGGCGATCTTCAGCCTCTCGTCTTCCGGGGCCACGTTGCTCCAGTCATTGCCGCGCACTATTGGAGCTTGGCGCACGGCGGTGAAGGGCTGCGGATTCTCCTCGACGATCCAGCACCACTCCGCTCTCCACTCCTCCCACTTGCTGCGGAGCTCACCCTCCAAGTACGCCTCCTTCTTGCCGACTCTCGAGATCCAGGCGATCCCTCCGGCAAGCGGCTCTCCTCTCTCTACCCGAGGCATGAAGAAGTGGCGGAAAAGGGCAACATTGGGGTGGACTCTGACAAAGTTTTCGCACAAATGTGCGAAAACTGCCATGGTCAGAACGGCGTTGGGGGTGAAATCAAGGAGGCGGAGGCCGTGGGTGTTCATGATATCGCAGAAGAACTCCGAGAAGGGCGGGCAGAGCCCGCAATAGAAGAACAGCGCGAAGAATGGGTACCCGTTTGGAGACAGTCCCGAAGCAGCGGCCGGGAGTACCCTTGTGCGTGGATGCGCCCGCGTCTCCGTCGCCCAAAAGAGGTAGAAGTACTCCCTCAGCTCCTTCGCACCGAGCTGGGGGGAGAAGATCGCCCGCTCCTTCCACAGCGCCGCGAGCCGCTGCGCCTCGGCCGACTTCACGCCCTTTCCCTTGTCGGCTTTCGGAGCCATGGCGGAGGTGGTGGGGGAGGTCGACGGCGTTGGTGATGCTGGTGGCAATGAGGAGCGGAGTGCTGCTCTCTCGGCTTCGAGAAGAAGGGGGAGGAGCGGCGGAGGTTCGTGAAGATGGAGTAGTAGCAACCAGCAAGGGGGAACGAACTGCCCCTGTTTCCTCTGCTTATAAAGAGGGACGGGGCGGACGTTTCGCCCTTCCGAATAAAGAACCACCCACGATCTCTCCCGCGACGCCGCATTCAACGCGTGCCGTTAGGGGAGAGCGCGGTGGATACGGAGCGAGATTCGGCGTGGCCCAGTCCGCGTGTGCCCGTGCCCTGTCTTGGGCCTGGCCCAACAGCGCTCGGCACCGTGTCTGGCCCAGGCCCGGGGGCTCCTGTCGGTGTACTAGAATAGGGGTACCCTAGTACCCCGAACTTGTGCACGGACAGTTGCAGCACCCCGCGGCAAGGCTTGCCGGGAGAACGCCAAGATCCTCCGTGGTTCCCTTGGAGCCATTCAAGAACAAAGTATTTAAGCTCAGGAGACAAGGCCCCGGCAAGAGGAGCTTGCCGGGAAGGCCAACCAAGGCACTCCAAGGAACTTTCCGCGACGCGCCACGCGCTCCGGCAAGGCAACAAGGCCCCGACAAGAGGAGCTTGCCGGGAAGACCAACTAAGGTACCTCGAGGCCCGGTGAGCGACAAGCTTCCGGACCCGACAAGATAACAGCAGCGGCAAGGCGCTTGCCGCGGCAGGCGGCCACTCTATGCCCACGCTCCAGCGCATCCACCAACATGTCGCTCTGGGGGCCTCTCCAGGCACGCGTGGCGGGAGGCTGTGCAGCCAGCGGTGCGCAATGGCATGCGAAGCTGACAAGATCGCCATCGTGGCGAACGGTGGCGCCCCTAGCGGTCCTTTTCTACACTGTTTGGGCGACTCAGACGGGCATTTAATGCCCTTGTCCCCTGCCGTCAGGGTTAGGTAGGGTGCACTATACAAGTAACTGTACCAACCACCTCACTTTTTACATTTGTACCCTTCTCTGCGTTGCCACCTGTCGGTGACCCCTTTAGCGTATAAAAGGAGGCCCATGCGCAACGTAGAGGTGGGGGGAGAGGTTCAACTGGTTGGGAACCCAGAAAAACACTACGCTCTCTCTCTGGAGCAAGAACACCAGATAATCAAACAAGCAGCAGTAGGAGTGTTATCTCTCCGGAGAGCTCCGAAGATGGGTAAACTGCTCGTGTGCTTCGCCTCGATCTGCTCTTCGTGTGATCTCCGCCCCTCGCCGAACCGAAAGGGGCTCGGTCCGCCGGCCCCATAGGTGTTCGTGGATCAGTTTCCCCGACAGAAGGTGTCTGCAATTGTGAATTGGGAACCTCCTCAGAACGTGAAGCAACTCCGCAGTTTTCTCGGTCTCGCAAGCTATTGCCGAAGATTCGTTGAAAACTTTTCTAAGATCGCGAAGCCTCTCTCAAATCTTCTCCAGAAGCACGTCAAGTACATTTGGTCTCCGGAGTGTGACATTGCTTTCAACACTTTGAAAGAGAAATTGATCACTGCTCCAGTTCTGACTCCTCCTGATGAATCCAAACCATTCGATGTCTTCTGCGATGCCTCTCTTCAAGGTCTTGGTGCAGTGTTGATGCAAGAGAAGAAAGTTGTGGCTTATACCTCTCGCCAGTTGAAGCCCAACGAGAAGAACTACCCCACTCATGACCTCGAGTTGGCGGCAGTTGTGCATGCTCTTTTGACTTGGAGACATCTCTTATTGGGAAGAAAAGTGGACATCTTCACTAACCACAAGAGTCTCAAGTACATCTTCACTCAGCCTAATCTCAACCTCGGGCAAACTCGATGGGTCGAAATGATTCAAGAGTATAATCCGAGTATCAAGTATACTCCAGGCAAGGCCAATGTGATTGCTGACGCTTTGAGCAGGAAAGCTTATTGTAACAGTCTGATTCTTAAGCCTTATCAACCCGAGCTTTGTGAAGCTTTCCGCAAACTTAATCTGCAAGTTGGTCCTCAAGGTTTCCTCGCCGACCTTCAAGTCTCTCCTACCTTGGAAGACCAGATTCGCTAAGCCCAGCTTCTTGATGCTATGGTGAAAAAGGTGAAGATTGGGATTGCCAAGAGTCAGTCCAAGTTGATGACAAGGACACTCTCTTCTTCGAGGATCGTATTGTTGTACCCAAAGGTGACCTCCGTAAAGTGATCATGAACGAGGCTCACAATTCTCGCCTCTCCATCCACCCTGGGAGCACGAAGATGTATCAGGACCTCAAGCAGGCTTATTGGTGGACTCGAATGAAGCGCGAGATCGCTCAATTCGTGAATGAATGTGATGTCTGCAGAAGAGTGAAGGCAGAACACCAAAGGCCAGCAGGTCTCCTCCAACCTCTTGCCATTCCAGAATGGAAGTTTGACCACATTGAAATGGACTTCGTGACTGGGTTTCCAAAGTCCAAGCGTGGCAATGATGCTATATTCGTTGTCATCGACAAACTCACTAAAGTGGCTCATTTTCTGCCTATCAAAGAGTCGATCACTGCAGCTCAATTGGCGGAACTCTATACCTCTCGTATTGTCTCTCTGCACGGTATTCCACAAGTGATCTCTTCAGACCGTGGCAGCATCTTTACCTCGAAGTTTTGGGATTCTTTTCAGAAGGCCATGGGCACCAACATCCGCTTCAGCACAGCTTTCCATCCTCAAACTAGCGGTCAAGTCGAGCGTGTCAACCAGATTCTTGAAGATATGCTCAGGGCTTGTGTGATCTCCTTCGGCATGAAGTGGGAGGATTGTCTTCCTTATGCTGAACTCTCCTACAACAACAGTTTTCAAGCAAGTTCGGGCAAGGCCCCATTTGAAATTCTGTATGGCAGGAAGTGCCGTACCCCTCTCAACTGGTCTGAAACCGATGAACGTCAGCTTTTGGGTAATGACTTAATCACAGAGGCAGAAGAAATGTGCAAAGTCATTCGAGATAACCTCAAAGCAGCCCAATCCCGTCAGAAGAGCTACTATGATAGTAAGCACCGTGATTTGGCTTTCGAGATCGGAGATCATGTTTACCTCCGTGTCTCTCCTATGAAAGGTACTCGTCGCTTCGGTATCAAAGGGAAGCTTGCCCCCAGATATGTGGGACCTTTCAAGATTGTCAGCAAGAGAGGCGACCTCGCCTATCAACTCGAGCTTCCTTCAAACTTTGCAAATGTTCATGACGTGTTCCATGTCTCTCAGCTTCGTAAGTGCTTCAAGACTCCTGACCGCACCGTCAACTTCGAGGACATTGAGCTCCAAGAAGATCTCTCCTATCGTGAGCACCCAGTTGCTATTCTTGAAGAGACTGAACGCAAGACTCGCAAAAAGTCAATCAAATTTCTCAAAGTCAAGTGGTCATACCATTCCGACCGTGAAGCTACCTGGGAACGCGAGGATCACCTCCGTTCTGAGTACCCGGCGTTCTTTCAGTCCTAGATCTCGGGACGAGATCCTTTCGTAGTGGTGGAGTGTTGTAACACCCCGGATGTAACTTTCCCAATTTGTACTCCAACTCTTACCGTTTTCGGCGTTAAGTTATTTTATTTTCCTCGGGTTCGGGTTTTGTCTCTGTGTGTTGCTATCGTTGTCATGCATCTCATATCATGTCATCATGTGCATTGCATTTGCATACGTGTTCGTCTCATGCATTCGAGCATTTTCCCCGTTGTCTGTTTTGCATTCCGAAGCTTCGTTCTCCTCCGGTGGTCATTTCTAGCTTTCTTTCGTGTGTGGGGATTAAACATTTCCAGATTGGACCGAGACTTGCCAAGCGGCCTTGGTTTACTACCGGTAGACCGCCTGTCAAGTTTCGTATCATTTGGACTTCGTTTGATGCTCCAACGGTTAACCGAGGGACCGAAAAGGCCTCGTGTGTGTTGCAGCCCAACACCCCTCCAATTTGGCCCAAAACCCAACTAACTCTGCTACATCATCTAGAGCATTCGATCATGATCGTGTGGCCGAAAACCGCACCTCATTTGGA
This sequence comes from Triticum aestivum, assembly GCF_018294505.1. Classification (NCBI taxonomy): domain Eukaryota; kingdom Viridiplantae; phylum Streptophyta; class Magnoliopsida; order Poales; family Poaceae; genus Triticum; species Triticum aestivum. The sequence continues at coordinate 313,579,081 of NC_057812.1, forward strand.
CTCTCCTAGCTCCCTCTATGCCTATTTAAACACCCCCCCTCGAAATTCGGATCTCCTTCCTCCCCGAAACCCTAAAAATTCCCTCGCCGCCGCCGCCGGACAAAAATTCCACCAACGGACATGTCCGCCCCGCTCCCCCCGGGCCTGTCTCTGTCCTCCATGTGGCACCCGGCCACCGCCGCCGCCGCGGCCCGCACGGGCCCGTAGCCGGCCCCCGCAGAGCCCATCGCCGCGCC
>NC_057812.1:313579712-313582037 GCF_018294505.1 Triticum aestivum
CTCCACGCCGGCGACGAGCGCCGCAGCTCCGCCACCCGCCGCCCGGCAAGCCGCCGCCCAAGCTCGCCGGCCGGTCCCCGCGCCACCCCGCACGGTCCTCCTCCTCGCCGGATCTCCACCCCGGCGACCCCTTCGGCCTCTCCCTCAACTCCGGCGAAGAACCCCGGTCATCCTCGTGATCCGCGCTGCCGTGCTACGGTGACCTTCGCCCGATCCAGATCTGTGTATAGTGAAACCCTAGGTGAAATTCGTCCAAGTCCCTAAAATTCCAATCCATATGCTCCTGTTCTCGGCCCCGTAACTTTGCATCCGTAGCTCCGATTCATGCATATAGCATATCAAAATGTTCATCTCAGAGAGTACACCATTTCTTTCCATTGCATCATTTTCATTTGAGCTCATCTTGATGCCCGAAATGCTGTTAGAAGAGGGCTACTTGAGTTAATTGTCAGATCTGCTACTCCATTTAGGTTTTTGTCATTTTTTTCATGATTGATGTGTGCATGATATGCCTGTGAGTTCTACATGTGTTTTGTTAAGGGTTTTGTCATATTTCCAAAGGTGCAACCCATGTATTTTTAGGATATGTGTGGTGACTTGTGCAAGCTTGCAAAGTGGTGCACTTGCTAATTCTGTTTTCAGGGACTTAGCATTTCCACTAAGTCCTTGAGCTGTTTATCTCATGTTGTCATATGTTCATGTTGTTTCCTAATGATCCGTGCCTCTTTTGAGGATGATCAGTAAGGATGTTTTGTTACTCTTGTAGTGCTCTATCCATCCATGTCTTTGTTTGCAATTATGGAGCACCCTAGCTTGAGTCAATCGAGCTCTACTTTTGCTACTTTGTGAATCTGGCAGATTGTCAACTTGTTTGCAATTTTACCGGTGATGTTGTAGTTGATCCGTGCATTCTATGCTATTGTTCTTGCCATGTCTAGCTTGAATTTTGTGCCTTCTTGATGGATGCATGCTTGTCTTGCCATGACTTGCACCGTAGTGAGTGCATCGAGCTCGTAAACATGCCTACTTGAGTTATATTTTCAGCATGTGTCAGTTTTCACTAAGTCTGAAAACTGATTATGTTTTTGCTATGTTCACATGCTTGCAATTGTATTTTATGGTCTATTTTGGCTCAAGGTCACTAAGGGACTTTTGTTAAGCTCTTTGAGTAGCTCCATACCATGCTTTACTTTGCCATGTTCAGGTCCTGTAGCATATAGTTTTGTTGCTTCGAAGAAGGCTACCTGATCTGAAATTCCAGACAAGTGTTAATTTCACTAAGTCTGAGATCTGTTTGTCATATGCATTTTTGCCATGCTTGTTTGAACCTGTTAATGGATGAATTAGCCATAGCTCAGTGCTAGACTTTTGTTAAGCATCTTGTGTGCATCCCTTCCATGTATTTTGTTGTCTTGTTTGGGTGCTGTAGCATGTTCATCTCATTGCATTTAGATGGCTACTTGCTGTAAATCGCAGATCGGGGTCATATTTGAATCGCTTGCCATTTCCAAACCATAACTCCGATTCCGGCGTTCTTTATATCGTTTTCAAGCGATTTCATCTCATCTTTCCAGTGGCACACTTGGTTTTCCAAGTTGAGGCCAGGTTCATGCATTTCCTGTCATATCTTGCATTTTGCATCCCGCATCGCATTCCACATAGCATATCATCTTTGCATCATATTGCTTGGTCTTGCACGTGGTTGATTGTATCCTTGTTGCTTGTTTGTTTTGTTTGGGTAGAGCCGGGAGACGAGTTTGCTAACGAGGAGCCCGTTGAGTTTTCTTTTGAGGATCCATTCAACTCTGTCAACTGTGCAGGCAAGATGATCATACCCTCGAAATCACTACTATCTTTGCTATGCTAGTTTGCTCGCTCTTTTGCTATGCCATTTCTACGATGCCTATCACTTGCTTTCAAGCCTCCCAAATTGCCATGTCAAACCTCTAACCCACCATTGTCCTAGCAAACCATTGATTGGCTATGTTACCGCTTTGCTCAGCCCCTCTTATAGCGTTGCTAGTTGCAGGTGAAGATTGAAGGCCGTTCCTTGTTGGAACATTTATTTACTTGTTGGGATATCATTATATTATCTTGCTATCTTAATGCATCTATATACTTGGTAAAGGGTGGAAGGCTCGGCCTCTCGCCTAGTGTTTTGTTCCACTCTTGCCGCCCTAGTTTCCGTCATATCGGTGTTATGTTCCCGGATTTTGCGTTCCTTACGCGGTTGGGTTATAATGGGAACACCTTGATAGTTCGCCTTGATTAAAGCTTTTCCAGCAATGCCCAACCTTGGTTTTACCATTCGCCACCTAGCCTCTT
>NC_057812.1:314532000-314534307 GCF_018294505.1 Triticum aestivum
GCCGCCGTCTCGCCGCCACCGGCCGGCTCCGCCGCCCCCGTCCTCCGGCCTCCCTCGCACTCCGGCAAGCCGCCGCCTCCTCCCCCGTCGTCGTCGGTGAACAAGAGCACGATTCCGGCGAACTCAGATCTGACCTCGGTTTCCGCGCCGCCCGGATCTCAGATCTGGAAATATCTCCCCGATGGTTGACTTTCCCCCTCTCACATTATATTTTTGCGCATACTTTGACCGCCCGTAACTTTGCATCCGTAGCTCCGATTTGGGCATATAATATATCAAAATGTTCGACTCGACGAGTACATCATTTCATTCCATTGCATCATTTTCATTTGATTTCATCTTGATGCCCAAAATGCTGTTAGGAGGAGGCTTCGTGAGTTAATTGTCAGATCTGCTAGTTCATCTTAGCCTTTTGTCATTTTTGTCATGATTATTGTGTGCATGCTATGCCTGTGAGTCCTTCATATGTTTTGTTATGCATTTTGTCTTCTTTCCAGAGGTGCAACCCATGCATTTTTAGGATGTGTGTGGTGACTTGTGCAAGCTTGCAAAGTGAGGCACCCGGGAAATCTGTTTTCATAGACTTAGTCGTTTTCACTAAGTCAGGGATTATTTAGATCATGATGCCATATGTTCAGCTTGTTTCCTAGTGATCCGTGCCTCTTTTGAGGATGATCAGTAAAGGAGTTTTGTTAATCATGTTATGCTCTATCCATCCGTGTCTTTGTTTGCAATTTTGGAGCACCCTAGCTTGAGTCAATCGAGCTCTACTTTTGCTTCGTGGTGAATCTGGGCAGATCGTCAACTCGTTTGCGATTTTGCCGATGTTATTGCAGTTGATCCGTACATGCTATGCCATTGTTCTTGCCATCTCTAGCTAGCATTTTGTGCCTTCTTAATGGATGTATGCCTGCCTTGCCATGAGTTGCACCATGGTGAGTGCATCGAGCTCGTTTACATGCCTTCGTGAGTTATATTTCAGCATGTCTCAGTTTTCACTAAGTCTGAAAACTGATTGTGTTTTTGCTATTTTCGTGTGCCCGTTAGTATATTTTGTGATCCCTTTTGGCCTCGGGTCACTTTGGGACTTTTGTTAAGCTGGTTGAGTAGCTCCATGCCATATTCTTACTTGTCTTAATCAGGTCATGTATCATGTTGTTTTGCTGCTCCGAAGAGGGCTTCCTGATCTGAAATTTCAGACAAGTGTTAATTTCACTAAGTCTGGAATCTGTTTTGCATTTGCATTTTTGCCATGCTTGTTTGAAACTCATAATGGATGAATTGGCCGTGGCTCAGTGCTAGTCTTTTGTTAAGCATCTTGTGTACATCCCTGCCATATATTTTGTTGTCATGTTTGGTGGCTGTAGCATGTTCATTTCGTTGCATCTAGATGCCTACTTGCTGTAAATCGCAAACCGATGCCATTCTTAAAACGCTTGCCATTTCCAAACCGTAACTCCGATTCCGGTGATCTTTATATAATTTTCAAGCGATTTCATCTCATCTTTCCAGTGGCACCCTTGGAATTCCAAGTTGAGGCCAGGTTCATGCATTTACTGTCATATCTTGCATTTTGCATCCCGCATCGCATCCCGCATAGCATATCTTCATTTCGTCTTATTGCTTGGTCTTGCACGTGGTTGATTGTATCCTTGTTGCTTGTTTGTCTTGTTGGGTAGAGCCGGGAGACGAGTTCGCTACCGAGGAGCCCGTTGAGTTTGCTTGTGAGGATCCAGTCAACTCTGACAACTGTGCAGGCAAGATGATCATACCCTCGAAATCACTACTATCTTTGCTATGCTAGTTTGCTCGCTCTTGCTATGCCAATGCTACGATGCCTACCTTTTGCTTGTCAGCCTCCCAATTGCCATGTCAAACCTCTAACCCACCTTGTCCTAGCAAACCGTTGATTGGCTATGTTACCGCTTTGCTCAGCCCCTCTTAAAGCGTTGCTAGTTGCAGGTGAAGTTTGGAGGCCGTTCCTTGTTGGAACATCTTTTATTTACTTGTTGGGATATCATTATATTGCTATGTTATCTTAATGCATATATATACTTGGTAAAGGGTGGAAGGCTCGGCCTCTCGCCTAGTGTTTTGTTCCGCTCTTGCCGCCCTAGTTTCCGTCATATCGGTGTTATGTTCCCGGATTTTTGTGTTCCTTACGCGGTTGGGTTATAATGGGAACCCCTTGATAGTTCGCCTTGATTAAAGCTTTTCCAGCAATGCCCAACATTGGTCTTACCATTTGCCACCTAGCCTTTTCTTTCCCTTGGGTTCTGCAGACTCAAGGGTCATCTTATTTTAACC
>NC_057812.1:314534567-314541722 GCF_018294505.1 Triticum aestivum
TTGAGTGTTGGTCCCACTGAGCGATGTCCGAGGCTACCAGGGGCAACTCTGGGCTGGCTTACCCGACGTCTGGCTCATCTGGGTGTGCCCTGAGAAAGAGATATGTGCAGCTCCTATCGGGATTTGTCAGCACATTCGGGCGGTGTTGCTGGTCTTGTGTTAACCTGTCGAATTGTCTTGTTGTACCGGGTTGCCGAGTCTGGTCGGTGTGTCTCGGGTGGAGGTCTATTCCTTCGTTGACCGTGAGAGCTTGTCATGGGCTAAGTTGGGACTCCCCTGCAGGGATTGAACTTTCGAAAGCCGTGCCCGCGGTTATGGGCAGAAGGGAATTTGTTAATGTCCGGTTGTAGATAACTTGAACATTAATTAATTAAAATGAATCAACCGAGTATGTTACCGTGATGGCCTCTTCTCGGCGGAGTCCGGGAAGTGGACACGGTGTTGGAGTTATGCTTGCGCAGGTTGATCTTCTAGCTTCTCTCTCGTGCTTTGCCTCCTCTTCTCGCTCTCTTTTGCGGATAAGTTAGCCACCATACATGCTAGTCGCTTGCTGCAGCTCCACACATATTTGCCTTATCCATTCCTATAAGCTTAAATAGTCTTGATCACGAGGGTGGAAGATTGCTGAGTCCCTGTGGCTCACAGATACTATAATTCCAGATGCAGGTCCAGGTGATTTCGCTCTAGGTGACGAGTACGAGCTCAAGTGGGAGTTCGACGAGGACTCTCAGCGTTATTTGTTTCCTTTCCCGATGATCAGTAGTGGTGCCTAGTTGGGGTTCGATTCAGGGCCTTGTCGCATGTTGGGTTCTTTTCCATTTTGGCGCCGTAGTCGGGCCATGAGTGTTTGTATGATGGATGTTATTTATGTACTTTGATGTGACGTGGCGAGTGTAAGCCAACTATGTATCTCCCCTTTTAATTATATTATACATGGGATGTTGTAATGATTGCCTGACTTGCGACATTGCTTTCAATCGGTTATGCCTCTAAGTCGTGCCTCGACACGTAGGAGTTGTAACCGCATCGAGGGCGTTACAAGTTCGTAATCAGAGCCTTCCCCGACCTTAGGAGCCCCATTGCTTGATCATTTTTAGCAGCCGAGTTGTGTCTAGAAAAATGTTTTGAGTCACTTAGGAATTATATATCGGAGAGTTAGTAATTCTTTTTACTTCCCAGTCTCCTCATCGCTCTGGTAAGGCATCCTAACGTAGAGTTTTGACTCTTCTCTTCTCAACTTTCACTAAAAAAAATTTAGGATCACGCGAGTATCTTGGATTTGTTCCGATGGCTTATGATGAGAATACTGTCTTGGTGCCTCCTGTCAGGGGTTTAGTGGAAGTGTCCCGGGGAGTTGAGCTCTGAGGTGTTGTCATCATAATTTTATCGTTGCAATTCTGGAATACTTGAGATATGTTCGCCGACATCGAAATTCTCTTTTATGCAGTTTGTTGGTGAGATAACCTCGACGCCACCCAGTACTGGGGCGGGAGTTCGGGAGTATCGCCATAACTTGTATAACGGATGCTTTTTGAAGGTTGAGGTAGATGGTTTCCGAAGTTTTCTTGGTTATGTGTTGAAGGATGGATACAGCTGGATGTAGGATTTGCTAGTTTGGGTGAGATATTATGCTTCCCCTGTATCCCCAACACCTGATTGCATAACCGGAAAAGTTCGGGAGTTTCATAGGTGGGAATTCTAGTAGCTCTAGTTCTTCTTCCACGGATATTGGTTTGAGATTGGGATTTCTTACCGATTATTCGTTCTTGATCCGTGCCTTGTTGATTTATTTCTCTACCTTAATTCTACGTGGCTTCTCAATTTATGCATATGTGACCATTTGAAGAGGAATGCATTCGTTCATTTTGTTCGGATGTGAAGACTATATGTTGTAATTTTTCATTCTGTTGGATTCAGCTTCAATATTTATCTGTCTATGTGCTAATGGTGGTCAACCTCTTCAGGATGGCTCCCGCTAAGAGCACCAGTCAGAACCAGAATCAAGATCCGCCACCACCTCCACCTCCTCCAGAGGCATGGCAAGCTGTGATGGCCACAACTAATGCAAACACTCAGTTGATCATGCAAATTCTCCAAGAGCGCAATCAAGGCAGTCAAGGGAATCAAGGCAGCAATCAGAGTCACTTTGTTACACTCAACCAGTTCCTTGCTAACGGGCCAAAGACTTTCAGCAATTGTGTTGAGGCAACCGATGCTGACGATTGGCTTGTGGATCTGTGTAAGCATTTCGAGTGCAGCAACGTCAGGCCTGAGGACTTTGTGAAGTTCGCTTCCTTCCAACTCAAAGATCAAGCTGCAGAATGGTTCCAGCAGTACAAGGATTCCAGAGGTGGACGTGTTATCACTTGGGATGATTTCCGTCGAGATTTCCGAGCTCATCACATTCCGCAGAGTGTGGTTGAAAGCAAGCGTGAGGAATTCCGCAATCTGAAGCAAGGCTCTTTGTCTGTCTATGACTACAACAAATTGTTCCAGAAGCTTGCCCGCTTTGCCAAGCAGGACGTGCCTGATGAGAAGAGCATGATATATCAGTTCAGGGGTGGTTTCAGAGAAGATATTCAGCTCGCACTTGTTCTCTTCGAGCCCTTGAGATACGATGAGTTCTACAACATGGCACTGAAGCAAGAGGCTGCTCAGTTGAGGTGTGATGCTTCCAGGAAGCGAGTCAGAGATGTTACTCCTTCTTCCTCTACTCAAGTGGCCAAGCAGCAGAAGTTTTGGCTTCCTCCTCCTCCGTTCCGTCAGCCGTATCAGCAGAAGAGCAAAGGTGGCAGTGGTTCTTCCCACCCACCCAACCCAGGCTTTCAGAACAAGACTTCGTCTCAAGCTCCAAGATCGAGTGCTCTGTATCACCGTCCGCTTTCAGAGGTCACGTGCAACAAGTGCCAACAGAAGGGTCACTATGCCAACAAGTGTTTCAACCAGAGGCGTCTTCCTCCTCCTCCTCCTGTCAGATCGGCAAGTACAGCTGTGGTCAAGCATAACCCCAAGCATGCCAAGGTCAATTTGATGAATGTAGCTCAGGCAGAGGACTCGTCAGATGTGATCATGGGTAACCTTCCTGTTAATGATATTCCTGCTAAAGTTCTTTTTGACACGAGTGCATCACATTGTTTCATCTCGAGGCCATTTGTTTCTAAGCATGAGTTGCCTTTGCAAGATTTGCCTAGATAGTTATCAGTTGTTTCTCCGGGTAAATTCATGAATGCAAGCGCTATTGCCCCAGATGTTTCTATCACATTGGGCGATTACAAGTTTCTCTCTTCTCCGGTGGTTCTTGGTAATTCGGATATTGATCTTATTCTCGGAATGGATTGGCTTTCTAAGCACAAGGCTCAGCTTGATTGTGCAGCCAGACAGATTCAATTGACTCATTCGTCTGAGGATGTAATTGTCTTTGCCGCTCGTGATGATACTATCCATCTGTTTTCTCTCAATGAGAAGGGTGAATTGGATGCCATCTCTCAAATTCTAGTCATTTGTGAATATCAAGACGTCTTTCCAGAAGAGCTCCCAGGAATGCCTCCGGCCCCGCCAGTTGAATTCGTTATTGAACTTGAGCCCGGCACGGAACCTGTGTGCAAACGTCCTTACAAGCTCGGACCTGAAGAGTTGAAGGATCTGAAGAAGCAACTCGATGAGCAAGAAAGAATGGGTCTCATCCGGCCTAGTTCTTCTCCGTGGGGTTGTGGTGTTCTTTTTGTGAAGAAGAAGGATGGAACGGACCGACTTTGTGTTGATTACCGTCCAGTGAACAAGAAGACCATCAAGAACAAATACCCACTTCCCAACATCAATGAGTTGTTCGAACAACTCAAAGGTGCCCAAGTATTCTCCAAGCTTGATCTTCGTATGGGTTATCACCAGATTCGCATTCGTGAAGAAGATATTCCCAAGACAGCATTCAGAACAAGCTTTGGGTCATATGAATACACTGTCATGTCTTTCGGCCTCGCCAACGCTCCTCCGACGTTCTCTCGCATGATGAACTTCATCTTCAACGCCTACACTAATGACTTCGTTTTGGTCTATCTCGACGACATTCTGGTTTTCTCGAAGAACAAGGAAGATCATGCCAAGCACTTGCGTTTGGTTCTTGATAAGCTCAGAGAACATCAGTTCTATGCCAAGTTCTCCAAGTGTGAATTTTGGCTCGATGAGGTTCTTTATCTTGGTCATATCATCTCTGCTAAGGGCATTTCCGTGAATCCTGAGAAGGTGTCTGCAATTGTCAATTGGGAACCTCCTCAGAACGTAAAGCAACTCCGCAGTTTTCTCGGTCTCGCAAGCTATTGCCGAAGATTCATTGAAAACTTTTCCAAGATCGCGAAGCCTCTCTCTAATCTTCTCCAGAAGCACATCAAGTACGTTTGGTCTCCGGAGTGTGATATTGCTTTCAACACTTTGAAAGAGAAGTTGATCACTGCTCAAATTCTGACTCCGCCTGATGAATCCAAGCCGTACGAGGTCTTTTTTGATGCCTCTCTCCAAGGTCTTGGCGCAGTATTGATGCAAGAGAGGAAAGTTGTTGCTTATACATCTCGCCAGTTGAAGCCTAATGAGAAGAACTACCCCACTCATGATCTCGAGTTGGCGGCAGTTGTGCATGCTCTGTTGACTTGGAGACATCTTCTATTGGGAAGAAAAGTGGACATTTTCACTGATCACAAGAGTCTCAAGTACATCTTCACTCAGCCTAATCTCAACCTAAGGCAAACTCGTTGGGTCGAAATGATTCAAGAGTATAATCCGAGTATCGAGTATACTCCAGGCAAGGCCAATGTGATTGCTGACGCTTTGAGCGGAAAGGCCTACTGCAACAGTCTGATTCTCAAGCCTTATCAACCCGAGCTTTGTGAAGCTTTCCGCAAACTTAATCTGCAAGTTCTTCCTCAAGGTTTCCTCGCCAACCTTCAAGTCTCTCCTACCTTAGAAGACCAGATTCGCCAAGCCCAGCTTCTTGATGCTATGGTGAAAAAGGTGAAGATTGGGATTGCCAAGAGTCAGTCCAAGTACAAGTGCTACCGCCTTGATGACAAGGACACTCTCTTCTTCGAGGATCGTATTGTTGTGCCCAAAGGTGAACTTCGTAAAGTGATCATGAACGAGGCTCACAATTCTCTCCTCTCCATCCACCCTGGGAGCACGAAGATGTATCAAGACCTCAAGCAAGCTTATTGGTGGACTCGAATGAAGCGCGAGATCGCTCAATTCGTGAATGAATGTGATGTCTGCAGAAGAGTGAAGGCAGAACACCAAAGGCCAGCAGGTCTCCTCCAACCTCTTGCCATTCCAGAATGGAAGTTTGACCACATTGAAATGGACTTTGTGACTGGGTTTCCAAAGTCCAAGCGTGGAAATGATGCCATATTCGTTGTCATCAACAAGCTCACCAAAGTGGCTCACTTTCTGCCTATCAAAGAGTCGATCACTGCAGCTCAATTGGCAGAACTCTATACCTCTCGTATTGTCTCTCTGCACGGTATTCCTCAAGTGATATCTTCAGACCGTGGCAGCATTTTTACCTCGAAGTTTTGGGATTCTTTTCAGAAGGCCATGGGCACTAACATCCGCTTCAGCACTGCTTTCCATCCTCAAACAAGCGGTCAAGTCGAGTGTGTCAACCAGATTCTTGAAGATATGCTCAGGGCTTGTGTGATCTCCTTCGGCATGAAGTGGGAGGATTGTCTTCCTTATGTTGAATTCTCATACAACAACAGTTTTCAAGCAAGTTTGGGCAAGGCCCCATTTGAAATTCTGTATGGCAGGAAGTGTCGTACCCCTCTCAACTAGTCTGAAACCGGTGAACGTCAGCTTTTGGGTAATGACTTAATCACAAAAGCAGAAGAAGTGTGCAAAGTCATTCGTGATAACCTCAAAGCAGCCCAATCCCGCCAAAAGAGCTACTATGATAGTAAGCACCATGATTTGGCCTTCGAGATCGGAGATCATGTTTACCTCCGTGTCTCTCCTATGAAAGGTACTCGTCGCTTCGGTATCAAAGGGAAGCTTGCCCCTAGATACGTGGGACCTTTCAAGATTGTCAGCAAGAGAGGCGACCTCGCCTATAAACTCGAGCTTCCTTCAAACTTTGCAAATGTTCATGATGTGTTCCATGTCTCTCAGCTTCGAAAGTGCTTCAAGACTCCTGACCGCACCGTCAACTTTGAGGACATTGAGCTCCAAGAAGATCTCTCTTATCGTGAGCACCCAGTTGCTATTCTCGAACAGACTGACCGCAAGACTCGCAACAAGTCAACCAAATTTCTCAAAGTCAAGTGGTCACACCATTCCGACCGTGAAGCTACCTGGGAACGCGAGGATCACCTCCGTTCTGAGTACCTGGAGTTCTTTCAGTCCTAGATCTCGGGACGAGATCTTTTCGTAGTGGTGGAGTATTGTAACACCCCGGATGTAACTTTCCCAATTTGTACTCGAACTCTTGCCGTTCCCAGCGTTAAGTTATATTTATTTCTCGGGTTCGGGCCTTTGTCTCCGTGTGTTGTTTTCGTTTTCGTGCATCTCATATCATGTCATCATGTGCATTGCATTTGCATACGTGTTCATCTCATGCATTCGAGCATTTTCCCCATTGTCCGTTTTGCATTCCGGCGCTTCGTTCTCTTCCGGTGGCCATTTCTAGCTTTCTTTCGTGTGTGGGGATAAACATTTCCGTATTGGACCGAGACTTGCCAAGCGGCCTTGGTTTACTACCGGTAGACCGCCTGTCAAGTTTCGTATCATTTGGACTTCGTTTGATACTCCAACGGTTAACCGAGGGACCGAAAAGGCCTCGTGTGTGTTGCAGCCCAACACCCCTCAAATTTGGCCCAAAACCCACCAAACTCTGCTCCATGTCCTAGAGCGTTCGATCATGATCGCGTGGCCGAAAACCGCACCTCATTTGGACTCTCCTAGCTTCACTTATGCCTATATATACACCCCTCCATTTTCGGATCTCTCCCTCTCCCCAAAACCCTAGTTTAAAAAAAAGCAGATCTCCGCCGCCGTCGGACGTGTCCGCACAGGCCGGACAACGTCCGGATCCACCCGCCGCCGCCAAGTGAGCACCCGCGAGCCCCACTTCGCCGCCGCCGTCAGGGCCCGCGGGGCCCATCGCCAGCCCTCCCGGCC
>NC_057812.1:314542069-314546166 GCF_018294505.1 Triticum aestivum
CCTCCACGCCGTCGTCTCGCCGCCACCGGCCGGCTCCGCCGCCCCCGTCCTCCGGCCTCCCTCGCACTCCGGCAAGCCGCCGCCTCCTCCCCCGTCGTCGCCGGTGAACAGGAGCACGATTTCGGCGAACTCAGATCTGACCTCGGTTTCCGCGCCGCCTGGATCTCAGATCTCGAAATATCTCCCCGAGGGTTGACTTTCCCCCTCTCACATCATATTTTTGTGCATACTTTGACCGCCCGTAACTTTGCATCCGTAGCTCCGATTTGGGCATATAATATATCAAAATGTTCGACTCGACGAGTACATCATTTCATTCCATTGCATCATTTTCATTTGAGTTCATCTTGATGCCCAAAATGCTGTTAGGAGGAGGCTTCGTGAGTTAATTGTCAGATCTGCTAGTTCATCTTAGCCTTTTGTCATTTTTGTCATGATTATTGTGTGCATGCTATGCCTGTGAGTCCTTCATATGTTTTGTTAAGCATTTTGTCTTCTTTCCAAAGGTACAACCCATGCATTTTTAGGATGTGTGTGGTGACTTGTGCAAGCTTGCAAACTGAGGCACCCGGGAAATCTGTTTTCATAGACAGTCGTTTTCACTAAGCCTGGGATTATTTAGTTCATGATGCCATATGTTCAGCTTGTTTCCTAGTGATCCGTGCCTCTTTTGAGGATGATCAGTAAAGGAGTTTTATTAATCATGTTATGCTCTATCCATCCATGTCTTTGTTTGCAATTTTGGAGCACCCTAGCTTGAGTCAATCGAGCTCTACTTTTGCTTCGTGGTGAATCTGGGCAGATCGTCAACTCGTTTGCGATTTTGCCGATGTTATTGCAGTTGATCCGTACATGCTATGCCATTGTTCTTGCCATGTCTAGCTAGCATTTTGTGCCTTCTTAATGGATGTATGCCTGCCTTGCCATGAGTTGCACCGAGGTGAGTGCATCGAGCTCGTTTACATGCCTTCGTGAGTTATATTTCAGCATGTCTCAGTTTTCACTAAGTCTGAAAACTGATTGTGTTTTTGCTATTTTCGTGTGCCCGTTAGTATATTTTGTGATCCCTTTTGGCCTCGGGTCACTTTGGGACTTTTGTTAAGCTGGTTGAGTAGCTCCATGCCATGTTCTTACTTGTCTTAATCAGGTCATGTATCATGTTGTTTTGCTGCTTCGAAGAGGGCTTCATGATCTGAAATTTCAGACAAGTGTTAATTTCACTAAGTCTGGAATCTGTTTTGCATTTGCGTTTTTGCCATGCTTGTTTGAACCTCATAATGGATGAATTGGCCGTGGCTCAGTGCTAGTTTTTGTTAAGCATCTTGTGTATATCCCTGCCATGTATTTTGTTGTCATGTTTGGTGGCTGTAGCATGTTCATTTCGTTGCATCTAGATGCCTACTTGCTGTAAATCGCAGACCGGTGCCATTCTTAAAACACTTGCCATTTCCAAACCGTAACTCCGATTCCGGTGATCTTTATATCGTTTTCAAGTGATTTCATCTCATCTTTCCAGTGGAACCCTTGGAATTCCAAGTTGAGGCCAGGTTCATGCATTTCCTGTCATATCTTGCATTTTGCATCCCGCATCGCATCCCGCATAGCATATCTTCATTTCATCTTATTGCTTGGTCTTGCACGTGGTTGATTGTATCCTTGTTGCTTGTTTGTCTTATTGGGTAGAGCCGGGAGACGAGTTCGCTACCGAGGAGCCCGTTGAGTTTGCTTGTGAGGATCCAGTCAACTCTGACAACTGTGCAGGCAAGATGATCATACCCTCGAAATCACTACTATCTTTGCTATGCTAGTTTGCTCGCTCTTGCTATGCCAATGCTACGATGCCTACCTTTTGCTTGTCAGCCTCCCAATTGCCATGTCAAACCTCTAACCCACCTTGTCCTAGCAAACCGTTGATTGGCTATGTTACCGCTTTGCTCAGCCCCTCTTAAAGCGTTGCTAGTTGCAGGTGAAGTTTGGAGGCCGTTCCTTGTTGGAACATCTTTTATTTACTTGTTGGGATATCATTATATTGCTATGTTATCTTAATGCATCCATATACTTGGTAAAGGGTGGAAGGCTCGGCCTCTCGCCTAGTGTTTTGTTCCGCTCTTGCCGCCCTAGTTTCCGTCATATCGGTGTTATGTTCCCGGATTTTTGCGTTCCTTACGCGGTTGGGTTATAATGGGAACCCCTTGACAGTTCGCCTTGATTAAAGCTTTTCCAGCAATGCCCAACATTGGTCTTACCATTTGCCACCTAGCCTTTTCTTTCCCTTGGGTTCTGCAGACTCAAGGGTCATCTTATTTTAACCCCCCGGGCCAGTGCTCCTATGAGTGTTGGTCCCACTGAGCGATGTCCGAGGCTACCACGGGCAACTCTGGGCTGGCTTACCCGACGTCTGGCTCATCTGGGTGTGCCCTGAGAAAGAGATATGTGCAGCTCCTATCGGGATTTGTCGGCACATTCGGGCGGTGTTGCTGGTCTTGTTTTAACCTGTCGAATTGTCTTCTTGTACTGGGTTGCCGAGTCTGATCGGTGTGTCTCGGGTGGAGGTCTATTCCTTCGTTGACCGTGAGAGCTTGTCATGGGCTAAGTTGGGACTCCCCTGCAGGGTTTGAACTTTCAAAAGCCGTGCCCGCGGTTATGGGCAGAAGGGAATTTGTTAGTGTCCGGTTGTAGATAACTTGAACCTTAATTAATTAAAATGAATCAACCGAGTGTGTTACTGTGATGGCCTCTTCTCGGCGGAGTCCGGGAAGTGGACACGGTGTTGGAGTTATGCTTGCGCAGGTTGATCTTCTAGCTTCTCTCTCGTGCTTTGCCTCCTCTTCTCGCTCTCTTTTGCGGATAAGTTAGCCACCATACATGCTAGTCGCTTGCTGTAGCTCCACACATATTTGCCTTTCCATTCCTATAAGCTTAAATAGTCTTGATCGCGAGGGTGGGAGATTGCTGAGTCCCTGTGGCTCACAGATACTATAATTCCAGATGCAGGTCCAGGTGGTTTCGCTCCAGGTGATGAGTACGAGCTCAAGTGGGAGTTCGACGAGGACTCTCAGCGTTATTATGTTTCCTTTCCCGATGATCAATAGTGGTGCCTAGTTGGGGTTCGATTCAGGGCCTTGTCGCATGTTGGGTTCTTTTCCATTTTGGCGCCGTAGTCGGGCCATGAGGTTTGTATGATGGATGTTATTTATGTACTTTGATGTGACGTGGCGAGTGTAAGCCAACTATGTATCTCCCCTTTTAATTATATTATACATGGGATGTTGTAATGATTGCCTGACTTGCGACATTGCTTTCAATGCGGTTATGCCTCTAAGTCGTGCCTCGACACGTGGGAGCTGTAGCCGCATCGAGGGAGTTACACAGGTGTCGTCCAGTTATTCGTTGTTGTTGTGTTGTCATTGCTTGTGTGTCATGCATTGCATATCATGTCATCATGTGCATTTCATTTGCATACGTGTTCGTCTCATGCATCCGAGCATTTTCCCCGTTGTCCGTTTTGCATTCCGGCGCTCCGTTCTCCTCCGGTGGTCATCTCTACCTTCTTCTCGTGTGTGGAGATTAAACATTTCCGGATTGGACAGAGACTTTCCAAGCAGCCTTGGTTCACTACCGGTAGACCGCCTGTCAAGTTTCATGCCATTTGGACTTCGTTTGATACTCCAACGGTTAACCGAGGGACCGAGAAGGCCTCGTGTGTGTTGCAGCCCAACACCCTTCCATTTTGGCCCAAAACCCACCTAAACCCTCTCCATCATCTAGAGCGTTCGATCATGATCGCGTGGCCGAAAACCCACCTCATTTGGACTCTCCTAGCTCCCTCTACCTATATATATGTGATCCCATCCGAAATTCGCGCAGATGAAACCCTAAAAACTCCTCCCCGCGCCGACGGACACTTCCTCCCACGCCGGCCGGACATGTCCACCCCGCCGCCACATCACTCCGGCCAATCGAGAGCTGCCACGTCACCTCCACCGCCTCCCTCCTTCACTCGCGCGCCGCCATGTGGCGCTGCCTCCCTCCTCCACCGCGCGGCCCGGGGAAGCCCACCGCGGGCTCGCCCGGCCCGTTCCCCGCCGCCGCGCGCC